>NW_007248854.1:603818-622633 GCF_000164805.1 Carlito syrichta
AAAAAAAAAGAACATATTGTTTCATCATACACAGTGAAAAAATGAAGATGATATGTGAGATAGACTTTCCATGTCTAGAGCATGTTCTTTGGTATACAATACACCTTAATTAATTTTGCATCCCCATAGAGTCGGACTGCACACCGTAGGTTGTTCAGATTTGAAAGAACATTGCCTCTCTGTTCCTCTCTCTTTAACAGAAAATGTCACGAGGAACTTGAAAGTCAGGCTTGGCTGTAACTTCTCTTTAAATACACATGTAGACTTTTTGAATTACTATAAGCATCTTCATTACATTTTGCTTTTCCTCTTTTATTCTAGCTACTTCCATTGTGGTTTCAGGCTTCTCGGTGCCAAGTTGTGGGCAGTCATTTGCTAAGTCAGTTGAAAGGCCTTTAGGTTAAGCAGTAATTTAGACAAGAATAGGCTGTGGCGGTTTCCCAGTATCGTCTTGGAGGAGGAAAGACAGCATGTCACTTCTCTAAAAGTTGGCTTCTCTGTTTCCAGAGCTCAAGTGCATTTTCAGGGCCTTGAACCGTAAATATCCCAAAACTATACAGCTGGGTGGAAAATTAGATCAATTCCTTTTTTATATATTGTCCATATTTTGGAAAATAAATAACTTCCCTTTTCTACACTGAAAAGCGTGCAAAAATGACACATTAATGTGTTCCAGGTTTAAATGTTTAAATTTCCCTAGTCTATCTAGATGTACAAATAAAAGTCAAAATCACCACCACCAACTCATTCTTATAAAAATCCTTAAATCGAAACTTCTCTTCCTCACCAGCTTTCCTGATCTAGTATTCTTTTCTTTTTCTCAGCGAGGTGGGTAGGGGACAGAGAACTGAGAAGATCTAAAACTTAAATCTTCCAGAAATGGTCACACAGTAGTTTAATAGCATTCAGAAAACTGAACCCTTTCAACCAAACAATTAACCGAGGGCCCACTGCATGTCCCAAACTATGTTATGAGAGGAAATGAGAGATACAAGATTAACACAAAATGCAAAGACTGTAGAATGATGAGAGGTAGTATTTGGCTATGTACTACACAGTGATTATATGTATATGCTGATGACATAATGGATGTATATGCGATTACGAGAAAGAAAATGAACCTTTAATCTTACAAAAACTCCAGATTCTATACCTAGAACCCTGGGTCAGAATTCTTCCCTCTTACTTGGCTGAGAGAATGAATGAAAAGCAGCGTCCTAGAGGGGAAAGGCGACAAGTCAGACGTCCCAGGCCCTAGATATGTGAGCTTGACAGAATTCCTTCACTTTCTCTAACCCTCCATATTTGGATCCACAAAATAGAGATCAGAATGCCCACCTCACAGCCCAAGGGAGATGAAATTGCCTAGCTAAGTCTCATAGGACGGCGCTCATAATAGGAAAGTGGTAGCTGTTGTCATGATTATAACATAATCCCATCATTATCATGGCTGGCCGAATGTCCTTGGGCAAAGAATAGTCTACCACCCCAGCCACTGCCGTGGGGCTGAAGCCACAAGTTTCCAGCATCTTCTCCTAGGTTACTCCTGTATGGGGTTCTTTTATACACCCAGCGTTTTGTGCTCCTGTTCCAATTCCTTCACTCCCTTCCAAATTTCTCCCACAAAGCCAGATTCAGAACTTTTCTAGAATCTCTTCCACAACACTAGTTTTGGGGTCTTTCTGCTCTGAGCACACATTTAATCTTTGCAAGAACCTCTTGCATTTGAACAGGCTGCCTAACTTTTCAAGGTGCGTGTACGCCTCCTCTCGGCTCACGCTCATAAAACCTTGTGAGAGAAGCAAGACCAACATTCATTTTCCCATCTGTAATGTAGGAACAACAAGGCCCAGGGAGGTTTCACAACTCGCCTAAGATCACAGCATGAGATGTCAGCAGAGTCTGGATGACAGCGCACATCTTTACCCACAGTTCTGTGTGATTTCCCCAAAATGCTGCACCTAGAACTTATGGCAGTATTTCATAACTGTGCCTGGAAACCCTAAGGTCATAGGCTGATGATGCATGGACCATCATGAGAGAGCTGGCGTTCATTCATGGATTCCCTCAGTAAATATTTATTGAGTGCCTTGTGCCTAGCACTGTTTGGGGCACAAAACAGCAGTCAACAAAAGAGACAGTCGTGAAGTCCACATTCTACCAGGGAAGACAGAAAAGGAGCAAATAAGCAAAATATTTGGGTTCTTAGATAGTGACAGGGAGAAGAATTCAGCAGAGAGGAGGAACCGTGCTGGTGAGTGTGGGGGGGGCAGGGGTGTTGCGATTTTAGAGGTGGCCAGGAAGAGGGCCATGAGAAGGGGACATCTAATGAAGACTGCAGGAGGCAAGGGAGCCAGGCTGTGAGGTATCTGGGAGAGGAAGGTTCCAGGGAGTCGCAACCACAAGCACAAAGTTCCAGAGTGGAGACCAACCCTGACTGGTTGAGAAACAGCAAGTAAGCCAGGGTCACTCAGCCCTGTGAACTGAGTGAGTTGAAAAAGGGAATAAGAAACAACATCAGGCCAGGCGCAGTGGCTCACACCTGTCATCCCAGCACTTTGGGAGACCCAGGCGAGAGGATGGCCTGAGCCCAGGGGTTCAAGACCAGCCTGGGCAACTTGGCAAAGCCTCATCTCTACAATAAATCATAAAATTAGCCAGGCGTTGTGGTACGCGCCTGCGGTTCCAGTTACTTGGAAGGCTGAGGCAGGAGGATCCCCCGAGCCCAGCAGGTCGAGGCTACAGTGGCCATGAGCATGCCACTGACTCCAGCCTGGGCGACAGAGTGAGACTCTCACTCAAACAAAAAAAAAGAAACAATGTCAGAAGAGCAAGGGGAGCAGGGCTCGGTGGCTCAGCCTGTAATCCCGTGCCTTTGGGAGGCTGAGGTGAGTGGATTGCCTGAGCCCGCAGGTTCAAGACCTGCCTGGGCAACTTGGTGAGACCTCATCTCTACAATAAATTTTTAAAAAATTAGCTGGGCCTGGTAGCGTGCACCTGTAATTCCAGCTACTCGGAAGGCTGAGGTGGAAGGATCGCCGGAGCCCAGCAGGTCGAGGCTGCGGTGGCCGGGAGCGACCACTGCACTCCAGTCTGGGCAACAGAGTGAGACTCCAACTCAAAAAAAAAAAAAAAAAAAGAGCAAGGGGGTAGGGAGAGCCAGGCCCGGTGGGACCTTGTGAATCACTGTAAGGACTTTGCTCTCGCTCCACAGTGCAGGAGAAGCTAATAATGATCAATCTTTAGTAGTAAAACAACAAGAATCACTGAGGTCGACGATTACAATAGATCCTATTTCCACTCTCTCCCAGGCTTCTCTGTTCTTGATTCCCTGGGGGGGGTCAGGCGATGTATGCAGGGGTCAGCACCAACCTTTCTCTGTGTTTCAAGCACAAACCCTTTGAGAAGGGACGGTGTGGTGAAGGGACAGTGTACTCCCAACCAGAAAATGTCACTCTGGGCCTCAGTATCCTTGTTTGTGGAATTAAGAGACTGACCTCAATGATCTATGTGACCACCAGGGATCAGTCCAGCTCTAAGCACCTATGATACTGTGGATGGCCTTTGACCATGAGGAATGGAGGAGAAATTATTTCATTTAACATCTGGCCAGAAGTCCAGGTACACAGTCCAGCCCTTAACTCCTTTGCACATCCAGAAAATGTGCAAAATCCTTTCACCCTTGGCATCAGAAAAGACTTGTAACCATATGAAATTCTGCCAAACTCTGGGTTTAGAAAGATGTTCTAAAGCCTGGCTTTTATTGAATTTATTTACAGTTTATCAAGCCACGCCCCTTGATATATGCTAGGATCACACACTGTACCGCAAGGTCTTGGGTGACCCGAAGGCGTATCTCAGCTGTAGCCCTTTTTCTAAGAACGAAAAGTATGTGGGACTATTTTGTTTTGCTTTTATCAGTCTCTGGAGCTCACGTGATGTCCTTCAAGAGCCAGTCATATTCTGGGGCTTATCGTCTTGGCAGAAAAAGCAACTATCAGGAGGTCAAACAGGGGTCCATTTCCTCCCCTCCAGGGTGGCTGAGACCTTCCATCCCCAGCCTGCGTTTCATTCCTTAAGGCTTTGCTCCCTAATAAAATGTAGCACATTGGGAAGATTGTCACTTAAATGACTCTCAGATTTACTTTTTAAGGATTGAGTTGACAGCAACTTTTTTTTTTTTTCCGAGTTGGAGTCTCACTCCGCCGCCCAGACTGGAGTGCAGTGGCTGCTCCCGGCCACCACAGCCTCGACCCGCTGGGCTCCGGCGATCCTTCTGCCTCAGCCTTCCGAGTAGCCGGAACGACAGGCACGCGCTGCCACGCCCGGCTCAATTTCGATTTATTGTAGAGATGAGGTCTCGCCAAGTTGCCCGGGCGGGTCTCGAACCCACGGGCTCAGGCAATCTACTCATCTCAGCCTCCCAAAGGCGCGGGATGACAGGCTGAGCCACCGAGCCCGGCTAGAGAGCAACTTTTGATTAGAAGAGAAAAGCCAAATAGAGGGAAGAAAAGGAGCCCTTGGGAACCCAAGGCTGAAAGCCAAAGCCAAAGGGTCCCTCCTTACCAGGGTTCCTCAGGCAGTCTCACAAAACAGCATCATCACCACAATTACCCTCTGCAACTTCTTCAAGAACCCTGCTTTTCCTTGGTTTATGTAAATTAAATATTTCACTTGTATTTACTTGAGCACACCTTTTCAACTCTTTTCTGGCTGCCATCTTGATGGTTGAATGAGTGTCATGACTGGGTGTAGAATCATGGATCTGAGACTCTTAGAGGTCACTTAGTCCAACTTTCTACCGAAAATACAGGCTCTCTCTAGGATATCTCCTCCACTGAGTTGGTGCTTGGAACTTTCCAGTCACAAAGGCCTCATTGCTTCTTAGGGTACTGTGTTATGACAGACCATTATATTTTTAGGAAGTGCTTCCTTTTATTTAATTAAATGTTATCTCTCTCAACTTCAGTCTGTCATTTCTAGTCTCCCAGAATTACTCTGACTAATGGATCTTAATCTAAATGAAAACATTCTCACCTGACTGTTAAAGTTCCCTCCTCCTCAATGTTCCTTTCACTGGTTTAGTTTTATGAGCAGTTCTGTGACGTCCTGGTGACCACACAGCTGACAAGCTCATGCCTATTTCAAAAGGAAGGGAAAACTGGCGTATCCTAAGCCCAGGTCTCCAGAGCAGACCTCAGCTCAATTCTAATATTGCACTCAGCACACAACATTCTCTTTGGAGATAACTCTAATGCTGAATAGGTTCGAGTCCCAACATTTAATAACTGATCACATTTTTTAAGAGTTTCTAATATCTTACTTAAAATTAATCCATAATGAATACTTTCGACACGAAACCCCAAAGGAAATAGGTTTCTATCCAGATTAGCTACAAAACTAGGAAAAACTAAAATTTTCTATGCTAGACTCTAGACTGTCTACTGTATTTAACTGGGCTCTTCCTGACATCTAGTGGTGAAATATAGAAGCGTTTTCGGTACTCTCAAAGCCACAGAATGTGGGGGAAAAAACTTAATCCTATTTGATGTTCGTTCTTTGAATATTTTATTTTGCAAAAATGTAAATTGCATTCATTTTTTCCTTTCGTTATTATCATGCTAATATGTATTTTAGGGCTCTTTGTTGCTTTATACCTTTTAAATTTGGGCTTACACTGAAATCAATCACATCTATTTTTCACAGATGTCAGAAAGAACCACCCTTGTCTAGGGAAAAAACATTTTTGGATAAGCATAAATAACTATATTTTGATCTGGAAGCCTACCACAAAAATGTTTTGCATAAATGTATTCATCTTCAAATGTGGTTTTAAGACTCATTCCTGTGAAGTCTGAGTCATTTATAGCTAACCTTGAATGTATTGTTATTCACAATTAGAAGTAGATAAATTTCACAAGGCAGAGAAGCTGACAAGTCTTTAAGACTTCACACTTAGTTTTGCAGGAAGAGCTGAAGTTAATTAGAAGTGATTATACATACATTGCATGTGTGTGTGTGTTTGTGTTGTTGCACACAGACTCCACAAAGGCCTTGGGAAGGTTGCTTTTTTTTTACGTTTTAAAAATAACCATAATCTCCTTCCCATGTGTTGCTATAAGCCCAGTAAAGCTAGGAAGCTCAGCAGGGTTGAACAAGGTCATTTCTTGTCAGGCCTCCAAGGGGGAGCAGGAAGCAACCCTGGGCATCAGATCCTGGCATCCTAATCCCTGCTCTGCACGAGCTTCCCAGGCATGTGGGCCGGGTCGTGCCAGTGCAGACACACTGGCAGACCATGGCTCTGACACAAGCCACGCTAGGTATCAGCACTGTGGTTCTCTACCTCCCACACCCCTATAAGACAAAAATCTCGCCTCACCCTCGCGATAGAGGCAGAGTTCCAACCGAGTTTGTTCATTTCTTGGTTCTGGCAAACAGGAAACGGAGTGATGGAAAAATATATCTACCTGCTATCTCAAATTCAAGGTGGCTCTATTGACCTGTTTTATTACTGAATTGAAGTATTTAGTAAGTGAATATATAAATAAATGTGAATATATTATTCTGTTGCAATTAGTATATTTTAAACAAATGGAGAGATACATATTTTTATTCAGAATAAATACATATGCGCGTTCCAAAATGAATGGAGACTATATATAGTCTAAAAGACAGTATAAACGTAGGTAGATAATGTCTCCAGAAGGATACATGAGAAACAGGGTAGTAGTTCCCTGTGGGATGTAAACAAACAAACAAAAAATTCCACTACTCCCATCACCAACAACTGAATGGGCCCCCTTTGAGCCAAGGAAAATCTGAAAATCTAAATTTCAGACTACAAGAAAGGGTCTTGCTCTATCCGTTCCCTTGTAGAGTGCAGACATAACAAACTGGCATTAACATTAAAATAGAGATCACAAGACTCTGTGGAAACAAGCCGCAAAAGTCCAACCTGACTCTGGTTAGCAGGAAATAAAAAGATTTTACCCCAGAATATATTTCCTTGACATCTTTGAAATATCCCTGCAAAGTGATCTTTCATGAAGAAATATTTGCATTTATAGAGAATCTCCATTAGCATAGCCAGTTTTTTTTCCCTTCCAGGCCTTCCCGGACCCAGAAGGGATTAACCGAGAGTCTGACACCTTTAAAGTCTGAATAAAAGGCATGTGCCATCTATTCTCTCAAAGGGCTGCCACCTGTGAGGTTTCATCTACATAATAAGAACCTTGGTCTCCAAGAACCCTTATCTGAATTCAGCCATTCTACTGATTTTAGATCTTTGGACAATAGTTTTACTCGCAAGCAACTGTCAGCCAGAGGATCCCTAAAACCCACCTATCAGCTATAAATTTCCCTGGTTCCAGATGCCCCCACCCTTCCAGGCTGAACCAACATAAACTTCACATATATTGACTTATGGCCTTGCCTGTAAAATGCTGTCTCTCTAAAATGCATAAAACCAAGCTGTAACCCAACCACCTTAGGCACATGTTCTCAAGACCTCCTGAGACTGTACCTTAGGCCATGGTCACTCATATGACTCAGAATAAACCTCCTTATGTATTTTAAAGAGTTTGGCTTTTTGTAAGCAGGGAGAGTCCTGGAGACCAGGCAATGGAAGTATAGATAACAGAAATGAGGAAACTACTTTATTCTGTTTACTCATACTCTTTGAAAACTAAGCTGTAATACCTACTAAGAAATGTATTTTAATTTTAAGATACTACAAATGAATAAGTTTGTCTAAAAGAAGGTGTCCTCACCTTGCTATGAGGTGATACAGGTCTTTGGATACAGGATTTAAAAATTAATAAGGTGACTTCCGATATCTGGTTCCAAACAACAAGTAAGATACCAAACAAAGTGAAAAATCAACAACTCTTCTTAGATCCATTAGAGAAATAAGGAGAAGTAAGTCATTGCCTCAAAAATTAGACAGGCAGATACAGAGAATCACCACTTACTGAAGCAGAAGCTTCTGCGGGAACTAGTGCCAGGGTAAGACAATCCAAACTGTAATTGTGAATTCACGGAGGCTCAGTGTGGACAAGTCTAAGAAATAAAACCTCAGGGGGACCCAGCCATGGACAAGGAGGGTCCCCACATCTTTGTGAATTTTACTAACAGGAGCTTTCCTATGTTCCCATCGCAAAGAGCAGAGAAAAAGCCCCTCGTGCTTCCTGCAGGAGGCAGAGAAAGGGAATCATTTTGAAATTTGCTAAGGCATTCTGTTCTCAACAAGGCCTGCTCCCAGCAGAAACTATTTTACCAAAGCTTAACCAGCTGGGATTTTACCCAAGCCTACCTGACCTGAAGGATGGGAAAAACCCAACTCCAGCCCACCCTAGCCATCCTGTCCTTATGAAGGTTGGTGGAGAGGGACTGGTAATCACTTGTGAAGTTCACAGTCCAGAGCACAGGCTCACTAAGACTGAGTCGTAATCATAAGGCTGTAGAATAATTTACTTTCCCCTTCATCTCATTACTGAAAACCTACCTCCCACAGTACCTTTTACCTAGGACATCATATTCGCCCTACAACTAGAAAAAGAAAAGAAAAGAAAAATACAAATTGAAGAGAGCAAAGGAGCCGGGCTCAGTGGCTCAGCCTGTAATCCCACGCCTTGGGAGGCCAAGGTGAGTGGATTGCCTGAGCCCGCGGGTTCGAGACCCGCCTGGGCAACTTGGTGAGACCTCATCTCTACAATAAATCAAAAAACTAGCCAAGTGTGGTAGCGCGTGCCTGTAATTCCGGCTACTTGAAAGCCTGAGGCGGAAGGATCGCCGGAGCCCAGCAGGTCGAGGCTGTGGTGGCCGGGAGCGGCCACTGCACTCCAGTCTGGGCGACGGAGTGAGACTCCAACTCACAAAAAAAAAAAAAAGAGAGAGAGACCAAAGGAGCATCAGAATCAGAGAGTCAGATATAGCAGGAATGTTGGAATTATCAGAGCAGACATTTTTTAAATGCAAAAGACTTTTTAAGGGAGAAAGTAGACAACATGCAAGAATAGGTGAATAACGTAAGCAGAAAGATGGACATTCTAAGAAAGAATGCAAAAGAAATGCTAGAGATCAAAAACACAAAAATGAAGAATGCCTTTGATGGGCTCACTAGTAGACTGGAATAACTAAGAAAATAGAATTTCTAGCCAGGCTCGGTGGCTCAGCCTGTAATCCCGCACCTTTGGGAGGCTGAGGTGAGTGGATTGCCTGAGCCCGTGGGTTCGAGACCCGCCTGGGCAGTGAGACCTCATCTCTACAATAAATCAAAAAATCAGCCGGGTATGGTAACGCATGCCTGTAATTCTGGCTACTTGGAAGGCTGAGGCGGAAGGATCACCGGAGCCCAGCAGGCGAGGCTGCGGTGGCCGGGAGTGGTCACTGCACTCCAGTCTGGGCGACCGAGTGAGACTCCAACTCAAAAACAAAAAAGAAAAAGAAAAGAAAATAGAATTTCTGAGTAAGAGGAGGTAATGTTAGACTCCTCCAAAACTAAAAAGCAAAGAGAAAGAAGACTGATATACATCAAATAAAACTCACTGTTTTAACCATAAAAAAAAGAAAGAAGACTGAAAAAAAAATTGTACTCATCTTTAAAATAAAAATTTAAAAAAGAGAAGAAAATATTTAAGAACTATGGAACTATGGAATCACCAAAAAAAGGTATAACATATGAGTAATGGGAGTTCCACAAAGAAAAGAGAAAAACAAACAGAAGAAATATCTAAAGCAATAATGACTGAATTCCCCCCAAATTAATGTTAGACATCAAACCACAGACTCAGGAAGTTCAGAGAATGTGGATGGATTTGGCCAAATAAATGCCCCAAAAATACACCTGGCATAATATATTCAAACTTTAGAAAATAAAAGATTAAATTAAAAACTATCTTGAAAGAAATCAGAGAAGAAGAAAACAACTCACCTATAGAAGAACAAAAATAAGAATTATGTTCAACTTATCCTCAGAAATCATGCAAGCAAGAAGACAGTGGAGTGAAATATATAAAGTGTGGAGAGAAAAAAATGCACCAACCTAAAATTCAGTACTCTGTGAAATTATCCTTCAAAAATGAGGGATAAATACTTTCTCAGACAAAAAGAAAAAACAGAGAATTTGTTGTCAGGTGACCTGCCTTGCAAGACTGCTAAAAGAAATTCTTCAGAGAAAAAGAAATCGACATCAGTCAGAAATTCAGATATAAATAAAAAACATTGGAAAGGAAATAAGTGAAGGTAAAACTAAAAAAAAAAACTTTTGTTTTTCTTATTTTTAATTGACTTAAAAGATAAAAGCTTGCTCAAAATAATAATACCAACAATATATTTCATTATATGCATGTCTTGTGTATATACATGCCCATTGATGTATGCTTATATGTAAGTGAAACAAATGACAGCAATGACACAAAGGACAGAAGGAACAAATTAGGATTATTTTGTTATTGTAAGGCAATTGCACTACCTATGAAGCACCATAATGTTATTTTGAAATAGATTTGTATTAGTTGTAAATATATGTTGCAAATTCTAGGGCAATCCCTAAAAAAAGTAAAAAAAAATTGATATACTAAGAAAGGAGAGAAAATTAAATGATATAAAATACTCAATTAAAACACAAAAGGAAGTAAGCATTTGGAAGCTAAAAATGGATACAAAGAACAAGGGCAACAAATAAAAAACTAACAAATATGGTGAGTACTAATCCAACTATATTAATAATCACTTTAAACATCAGTGGTCTAAATACACCATTTAAAAGACAGAGATAGCCGGGCTCGGTGGCTCGGCCTATAATCCCACACCATTGGGAGGCTGAGGTGAGTGGATTGCCTGAGCCCACGGGTTCGAGACCTGCCTGGGCAACTTGGTGAGACCTCATCTCTACAATAAATCAAAAATTAGCCGGGCGTGGTAGTGCACGCCTGTAGTTCCAGCTACTTGGAAGGCTGAGGCAGAAGGATTGCAGGAGCCCAGCAGGTCGAGGCTGCGGTGGCCGGGAGCGGCCACTGCATGCCAGTCTGGGTGATAGAGTGAGACTCCAACTCAAAAAAATAAATTAAATAAATAAATAAAAGGCAGAGATTATCAGAGTGGATATACAAGTTGTACCCAATGATTGAAGAATTCAAATTCTATTCAAGTATATTTCCAAAAATCACATTTATAAAACATTTATGGAAACATATTATGTACAGAATCATCAACCAAGTTTCAACAGATTTCAACAGCTAAATCGTACAGAAATGTTTTCTGACCTCAATGCAATTAATCTAAAAGTTAAAGACAAACATATGTAGAAAATTCCCATCTGTTTGGAAATTAATAAATATACTTCTAAATAGCAAATGGGACAAAGAAAAAATTTAGAAACATTTGGTCTGAACAGCAACAGATCTCGTGTAAGGTAGTTAAACCAGTTCTCAGTGGTAAATATGCCTTAAAGCATATATTTATATTAATGAGGTAAGTCTCCACTATAAGAAGTAGGAAAAAAAATAAACTACTAATGCATGCAACATGGAAGGATACATCTAAAAATAATTTGATTGAATAAAAGAAATCCGAAAAAGGAGTTCCTACTGTACAATTTTATTTATATAAATTCTTTGTAAAAAGCAAACCAATCAATAGTGACATAAAGCTGATTGGCAGGTGGCTGACATGGAGAGTAACAAGGGTTATGAAGGGCACAGGGAACATGGCGTGTGACAGATATGTTTACTCTCCTATTGTCATCATGGTTTCACAGGTGTACACACAGGTTAAAACATTTCAAATTGTATACTAACCTTGTATAATTAATTGTGCCAGTCACATTTGACTAGTTATTTAAAAGGCCATAAACATGAATAAAAATGAAAAGAAACAACAGCCCATAGAAGCAGACCCACAGCCAGCCTCGGTGGCTCAGCCTGTAATCCCACGTCTTGGGAGGCTGAGATGAGTGGATTGCCTGAGCCCACGGGTTCGAGACCCGCCTGGGCAACTTGGTGAGACCTCATCTCTACAATAAATCAAAAAATTAACTGGGTGTGGTAGCACACACCTGTAGTTCCAGCTACTTGGAAGGCTGAGGCGGAAGGATCGCTGGAGCCCAGCAGGTCGAGGCTGCGGTGGCTGGGAACGGCCACTGCACTCCAGTCTGGGTGACAGTGTGAGACTCCAACTCAGAAAAAAAAAAAAAAAGAAGAAGCAGACTTACAAGAATTCTAGATAACTGAATCTTCAGATACAAACTTTAAAATAGCTATATTTAGACTACCTTATCCAATAGCTATATTTAGACTACCTTATTACTTATGATGAAGTAATTTCGAATAAACCAATGTTCCCTTACAAATAACCAGAAAGCTAGATAAAATGTGATTGCATTCATTGGAGAGCTCTTGAGGCAACCAAGACTGGAGAGGAATTTGACAGAGAGAGGAGCTGTTGAGAGGTGAGTCAACACTCTTCAGACACATTTTTCTCTCACTGCTTAAGTCTGAAGGTCTAGACAAAGTTTGCAGGCAAAAGACCACTACTGAGAAGCAGAGAAACCAGAGAGCTTTTGGTCATCTCCCAGAACTAAATAGACAAAAACTGGAGGCTTGAGGCTCCAGAATCCCAGGGAGAAGAAAGAAACAGAGAACAAATCTTGCTACATGGCTAATTTTTTTCAAGACATTTGCCAAATTGTGAAGCTGTCTCAGACAAGTGTAAGAAGTTACAAAAACTCTGAAAAGCAGAATGTTTATTAGTCTGCAATGTCAAGGAGGTAAGAACTGAAGTTCAATCTTTGAGGAAAGGGGTCTCAGAATATACATCATGCTGCCTGGACTCAGCTTAGCGTCTCATTGGGTAAAGTAATCTGTGTCTACTTGCCCACAGTGTAAGTCCACTCTGTAGGAAGAAAGTCTTACCGAGAGCCTTTACAACTGGCATGCAATAGATGTTAAATAAATATTAATAAAATGCATGAGGTATACCAAGAGATAAGACCAAATTACTAAAATACAAGAGAAGAAAAGAAAAGGACAGTAGGAACAAACCCACAAGTGATTCAGATATTGGAGTTAGCAGAAAAAGACTTTAAATGCAAATGCAAATTTCAAAATAAAATGGACATGAGAAATTTTCTTAACTATATAAAAAAATGGAGAATATCATCAGAGAATTGGAAGACATAGAAAATGATCCAATAAAAATTCAAGCAATGAAAAATATAAATATCAAAATTAAGAACTTGATAGATATGTTTAACAGAAGACTAAAATACTGGCAGAAAGGATACAAGAGCTAGGGAATGTGGCAATAGAAAGTATGTAGACTACCAGACACAGTGGCTCAAGCCTGTCATCCCAGCACTTTGGGAGGCTGAGGTGAGAGGATTGCCTGAGCCCACGGGTTCGAGACCAGCCTGAGCGACTTGTTGAGACCTCGTCTCTACAATAAATCAAAAAATTAGCTGGGCATCGTGGCGCATGACTGTATGTAGTTCCAGCTACTTGGAAGGCTGAGGCGGAAGGGTCGCCTGAGCCCAGCAGGTCGAGGCTGCGGTGGCCCAGAGCAGCCACTGCACTCCAGTCTGGGTGACAGAGTGAGACTCCAACTCAAAAAAAAAAAATACAGAAGACATGTTCAGACATGGCAGAAAGAACTGGTATGCATGTAATTGAAATGCAAGAAGGAAAAGAGAGGGAAAATGAAACAGATAATGGGCAAGTAATTTTTCACAACTGCTGGAAGACATTAAGTAAAAATTATAATACTATCTTTGAAGTTTATAACATGTAAATTATAGTATATGTGGCAACACTAGCACAAATGATGGGGATGAAATAAAATGACAGTATTGCAAGTTTCCTATATTTTCTGTGAAGTAACATAATGTGTTAAATCTAAGTGATATATTAAAGATACGTAATGCATTCCTCAGAGCAATCATTTTAAAAAAGATAAATTTAAATGAAATTATTTTAAAAAGCTGATTAACACATAAGGACACAGGTGCAAACAGAAAAACTAATAGAGGTGAGACAGCTAGCAAACAAATAGTAATATGATAGACTTAAGTAAATCATAACAATAGTTACTTTATTTTGTATGTGTTTGTGCGTTGGAGTCTCACTCTGTCACCCAGGCTGGAGGGCAGTGGCATGTTCCCGGCCACCGCAGCCTCGACATGCTGGGTTCCGGCGATCCTTCAGCCTCAGCCTTCCAAGTAGCTGGAACTACAGACACACGCCACCACATCCAGCTAGTTTTTGTGATTTATTGTAGAGATGAGGTTTCACCAACTTGCTCAGGCTGGTCTGGAACCACCGACCTCAGGCAGTCCTCTCACCTCCACCTCCCAAAGTGCTGGGATTACAGGTTGAGCTACCGTACCTGGCCAATAGTTACTTTAAATGTAAATAGAATAATTCCAATTAAAAAGCAGAGATTAAGCATTTAAGGGTTTGTTATTCATAATATGAACTCCATTCAATTTACTGTATATTTTATCCAAAACCAAATACAAACAATATTATGTGGGTTCTGAAGGGCCTTTCCTAGGATTTGGAAACATTCAGTTGTTTTGGTCTTATTTTCCTTGACAGAATGCAGCTCCAATTATAAATGTTTTCATAGTTCCAAAAACACATTTTCTTGGAGGTGCATTATTACTTAGTGAAATATTGTATAAGAAAAGTCATCTGTATCCAAGATGTAAAATGTAAATATCTAAGAAAATGATGGTATGTTGGGGTACTTGTTTAAAGTAACAAGGCCCAGCACTTTGGGAGGCTGAGGTGAGAGGATTGCCTTAGCTCACAGGTTTGAGACCAGCCTGGGCAACTTGGTGAGACCTCATCTCTACAATAAATTAAGGAAAAAAAATTAGCTGGGTATGGTGGCACATGCCTGTAGTTCCAGCTACTTGGAAGGTTGAGGTGGAAGGACTGCCTGAGCCCAGCAGGTTGAGGCCACGGTGGCTGTGAGTGTGCTGCTGCTCTCCAGCCTGGGTGACAGAGTGAGACTCTGACTCAAAAAAAAAAAAGCTTTGGCCGGGCACAATAGCTCACGCCTGTAATCCCAACACTTTGGGAGGCAGAGGCGAGAGGACTGCCTGAGCCCATGGGTTCAATACCAGCCTGGGTATCTTGGCAAGAACCCATCTCTACAAGAACTAATTTTTTTTTTTTTAATTAGCCAGGAGTGATGGCATGTGCCTATAGTTTTAGCTACTTGGAAGGCTAAGGTGGAAGGATCTCCTGAGCCCAGCAGGTCAAGGTTGCAGTGGCCGTGAGCATACCACTGCACTCCAGCCTGAGTGACAGAGAGAGACTCTGACTCATCAAAACAAAATAAAGTAACAAGGCACTTTTTTAAAAATAAAAAATACTCTGCATGTGTATTAAAAAAATAAAAAGCAGAGATTATCACAATGAATTAAAAAGGAAAGGCTCAGATCAGGAGATGTGACTGACACCTACAATCCCAGCACTTTGGGAGGCCAAGGCGAGAGGATCGCTGGAGGCCAACAGTTCAAGACAAGCCTGGGCAACATACAAATTAGCCAGGTGTGGTGGCACACCTGTAGTCCCAGCTACTCCAGAGACTGAGGCGGGAGGACTGCTTGAGCCCAGGAGTTCGAGGCTACAATAAACCACGATCACAGCACTGCACTCCAGCCTGGGCGACAGAGTGAAACCCTGTCTCTAAAAAAATTTAAATTTTTTTTTAAAGACCTATCTAAATGCTCTCTACAGAGGAGTATTTTAAATGTAAAGACATATATATTAAAAGTAAAAATGGGCCAGGCTCAGTGGCTCAGCCTGTAATCCCAGCGCTTTGGGAGGCCAAGGTGAGTGGAGTGCCTGAGCCCGCAGGTTCGAGACCCGCCCGGGCAATTTGGCAAGACCTCATCTCTACAACAAATCAAAAACTTTGCCGGGTGTGGTAGCGCACACCTGTAATTCCAGCTACTTGGAAGGCTGAGGCGGAAGGATCGCTGGAGCCCACCAGGTCAAGGCTGCAGTGGCCGGGAGCATGCCACTACCCTACAGCCTGGGGGACAGAGTAGGACTCTAACTCAAAAAAAAAAAAAGTAAAAAAAGTAAAAGTTGGGTATGGTAGTGCATACCTATAAACCAAGTAACTCAGGAAGCTAAGGTGGGAGGATTACTTGAGTCTAGGAGTTCAAATCCAGTCTGGGCAACATAGCAAGACTCCACCTCAAATAAATAAATTTTTAAAAACTTCTTAATTTTTGGCCAGACTCGGTGACTCAGCCTGTAATCCCAGCACTTTGGGAGGCCGAGGCAAGTGGATTGCCTGAGCCTAAGGGTTCGAGACCAGCCCAGGTAACTTGGCGAGACCTCATCTCTACAATAAATCAAAAATGAGCCTGTAGTTCTAGCTACTTGGAAGGCTGAGGCCGAAGGATCGCCAGAGCCCAGTGGGTCAACGCTGGGGTAGCCGTGAGTGTGCCACTGCATTCCAGCCTGGGTGACAGAGATTCCCACTCAAAAAAAAAAAAAAAACTACTTAATTTTTTAAAACAATCCCACCTCAGCCTCTGGAGTAGCTGGGACTACAGGTGTGCACCACCACACCTGGCTAATTTTAAATTTTTTGTAGAAACAGGATCTTTCTATGTTGCCCAGGCTTGTCTTGAACTGTTGGCCTCAAGCGATCCTCTCGCCTTGGCCTCCCAAAGTGCTAAGATTGTAGGCGTGAAAATAAAGATGGAATATATTTAACTTCAGACAAAATAAACTTCAAGATAGAGAGTATTACCAGAGATATATGGAGATATTTATAATTAAGAAATCAATTCATCAGAAAGACATGAGGTATATGTGCTTAAGTCAGTTGTACACTCAGAGTTGAAGTTATAACACTACTTCCTCAGTATTTAATAGAATAACAAAAAGTAAGGATGTAGCTCACCTGAGCAATATGATCAACCACCATGATCTCATGGATATTTATAAAAATATCAAGAACCGCAAAATATACGTTCTTTTGAAATACTCCAACATTAACAGAATACATTGATATGCTGGGACAGAAAACAAGTCTCAAAAAACTCCAAAAGATCAAAATCTTACTCTCCTACAGAAATGAAATGAAATTAAAAATTAACAAAAATAAGATATCTAAAAAAAAAACCCAAGTATTTGGAAATTAATCTATTTATTTCTAAATTCTCCATGTATCAAGTAATAAATCATAAGATAAATGAGAAAATATGCTGAATTAAATTACAATAAAAAACAACATATCAAAATTTTGGGTATGCCACTGAAACTTAGCTCAGTAGGAAGTTTATACTTTTAAATGCTTATATTAGAAAGGAAGAAAAGTTTCTATTTATGTTCAAAGCTTTTTATTAATAAGATAGAGAAAGATGGGTAAGTTACGCACAGATTAGGTAGAAACAAGAAAACAATAAGGAGACGTGTGTAAATCAATAAAATTAAGAAATGGCAAAGTTAAAATTTGGGTATTGAAAAGATTAATAAAATTGATAACTTTGTTTGCCAGCTTGAATTACAAAGACAGAATAAAAACTACCAATATTAGGAATGAAAAAAGAGGCTAGCACTACAGATTGTTCAGACATTAAAAGTTAATAAGAGACTATTATGAAAAACTTTATGCTAATAAATTGACAATTTAAATGAAAGGTAAATCTCTTAGAAAATAAAATGTACTAAAATGGACCCTAAGTGATATAGAAAACTTCCATAACTCTACTATCTATCAAACATGTCAAATATGTATCTTTAAATGTATATGTATTTAAATATATATTTTTGCCAGGTGCGGTGGCTCATGCCTGTAATCCCAGCACTTCGGGAGGCAGAGGCAGGAGAAATACCTGAGCTCAGGGGTTCAAGACCAGCTTGAGCAATATGGCGAGACTTCATCTCTACAATAAATCAAAAAATTCAGTCAGACATGGTGGCACATGCCTGTGGTTCTAGCTACTTGGAAGGCTGTGGCGGAATGACCACCAGAGCCCAGCAGGTCGAGGTTGTGGTGACCGTGAGCATGCCACTGCACTCCAGCCTTGGCGACAAAGTGAGACTCCAACTCAAAACATAATAATAATAATAACAAAATACATATATTTTAATGTATATGTATTCTAAAAGCTTCTCACTTAAAATCTAGTGAGTTCTATCAAACATTAAAAAAAAAAATAACAGCCGGGCTCAGTGGCTCAGCCTGTAATCCCAGCGCTTTGGGAGGCTGAGGTGAGTGGATTGCCTGAGCCTGTGGGTTCGAGACCCACCTGGGCAACTTGGCGAGACCTCATCTCTACAATAAATTAAAAATTAGCCAGGTGTGATAGCGCGCGCCTGTAGTTCCAGCTCCTTGGAAGGCTGAGTCGAAAGGATCGCCGGAGCCCAGCAGGTGGAGGCTGCGGTGGCCGGGAGCGGCCACTGCACTCCAGTCTGGGCGATGGATTGAGACTCCAACTCAAAAAAATAATAATAAAATAAAACAATAAAAATAAAAATAAATAACAAGCATAATCCTGATATAAAAACCTGGCAATGAAATTGCAATATAGTATTATAGAATGATATCCTTCACAAGCATAGACACAAAACAGCCTTACCGAAGTATTAGATCATTTAATCCAGCAATTTTTTAAAATAATAATACATCAAGACCAAAAGCAGTTAATCCAAGGAAGGCAAGGCTGGTCTAATAATTTTTGTTTGTTTTTTGTTTGTTTGTTTTTGTTTTTTGAGTTGGAGCCCTCACTCCGTCGCCCAGACTGGAGGGCAGTGGCCGCTCCCGGCCACCGCAGCCTTGACCCGTTG
>NW_007248854.1:622653-664834 GCF_000164805.1 Carlito syrichta
CACGCACCTCAGCCTCCCAAAGGCGCGGGATTACAGGCTGAGCCACCGAGCCTGGCTTGGTCTAATATTTTTTAAATCTATTTATATTATTCACTATATTAACAAAACAAATGAGGAAACACACTTTAACTTCTCAATATTTGCAGAAAAAAGTACTCAGCAAAATTTACCACCCATTTATGATTTGTTTTAACTTCAAGAAAATTTGAAATATAATGATAATTCTTCAATTTGGTAACAGACATCTTTTAAAAACCTACAACTAACATTACTTAATAGTGAAACACTGAAGCAGGTTCGAGACCCGCCTGGGCAACTTGGCGAGACCTCATCTCTACAATAAATAAAAAATCAGCCGGGCGTGGTAGCGCATGCCTGTAATTCCGGCTACTCGGAAGGCTGAGGCGGAAGGATCGCCGGAGCCCAGCAGGTCGAGGCTGCGGTGGCCGGGAGCGGCCACTGCACTCCAGTCTGGGCAACAGAGTGAGACTCCAACTCAGAAAAAAAAAAAAAGACCAAAAACAAAGCAAGAATATCTACTTTTACTACTTTTATTTAACACTATACTGATACACCTAAGCATTGCAATAAGACAAGGAAAAAAAATAAAAAGTACAAACTTTGGAAAGGAATAATTAACACTGACTATTTACATATGATATGATTGTTTATATAGAAAATAAGGAATGTATTAAAAACTAGACTAATAGAGCTTATGAAGGTGACAATATACAAAAATTAACTGGATTACTATATGCCAACAACAAACACTTGGAAAATGAAATGTTTAAAAGTGTATCTGCAGGCCAGGCTTGGTGGTTCAGCCTAAAATCCCAGCACTTTGGGAGGCCAAGGCGAGTGGATTGCTTAAGCCTGCGGGTTCGAGACCAGCCCAGGCAACTTGGCGAGACCTCCTCTCTACAATAAATTTTAAAAAATTAACTGGGTGTGGTAGCACGCACGTGTAGTTCCAGCTACCTGGAAGGCTGAGGTGGGAGGATCACTGGAGCCCAGCAAGTCGACGCTGGGGTGGCCGTGAGCATGCCACTACACTCGCAGCGGAGTGAGACTCCAACTCAAATAAATAAATAAATAAAAATAAAAGTATATTTGCAAGTGTCAACAAACATCAAATAGCTAAGAGTCAATCTAATGAACAAAAAACCTCCACGTTGAAAACAATAAACATTGCTGTTAGAAATTAAACGTCTAAATAAATGGAGTTAATTGCATATATATGTATATATATATTAAAATATATAAATATATCTATATAGATACATATACACATATCTATATATACACACACACATATAAATATATATGGAGATATGGAGATATGTACACCCAGTATACATATATAGATATGTATACTGAGGGTGCTAAAAAAATATATAAACATTTTAAGTAATTATATGTTATTACTTTTACTTCACTGTAATCAGAAGCATCTGGATGCTAATGGTAGCCATGCTGATCACCTTTTGCAATTGCAGAAGTCAGATATGACTGTAATCATCTTTTGTTCATGGTATATATTTAGTATTACAATTTTAGTACAGTTTTTTCCTTTCTTAAAATGTGCACACATTTTTGGCACCCTCTGTATTTATATTTCCCGATGTATTTATATAGACATAGATCTACATCCACTATAAACATGGATTGGAAGACTCAACATTGTTAAGATGTCATACTCAAGGCAATCCAACTATGAGGCTTTTTTTTTTAAGAAATTGATGAACTAATTCTAAACTGAAAATGGAAAAGACCTGGAGTAACTAAAAAATCTTGATGAAGAAGAAAGTTGTGGCCAGGTGCAGTTGTTCATACCTGTAATCCCAGCACTTTGGGAGGTTGAGGTGGGAGGATTACTTGAGTCCAGGAGTTCAAGACCAGACCGGGCAACAGAGCGAGACCCAATCTCTACAAAAGATCAAAAAATTAGCCGGGGGGGGGGGGGGAGCGGGCACACACCTGCAGTCCCAGATACTTGAGAGGCTGAGGCAGGAGCATCATTTGAGTCTAGGAAGCTGAGGCTGTGGGTTAGCCGTGATCATGCCACTGCACTGTAGCCTGAGCAACAGAGTGAAACCCCGACTCAAAAAAAATTTTTTTTAATTTAAAAAATAAAAAGAAGAAATATGAAGGAATTATAATCATACTACCTAACTTCAAGATACTCTACAAGTTGCAGTCATCAAGTCAGTGTGCTATTTACCTAACAGCAGACAAATAGATCTGTGGAAGAGAATAGAATTCAGAAATGCATTTGTATAGTTAATTATTTTTGACCAAGGGGCAAAAGCGATTTAATGGGGAAAATGAAGTTATCCTAACATATCATACTGCAACAACGAGGTAGTCTTGTGGAGAAAATGAACCTTGACCTATTTGACATCACATACACAAATTAATTTCAGATGGCTCTTTAAGATGTTACAGCCTTAAGAAGAAGAATACCTTTGTAGATTGGTGGGTAACCAAAGCTTTCTTTTGCAGCATATGGAAAACTATAGCCATCAAAGGAAATATGTATGAATTGAGTGCCATTAAAATAAAAAATTTGTCTATTCAAATTTTTGTAAATTCATTAAGAAATTGAACAGGGAAGCCACATACTGGAAGAAAATAGTCACTAGATAAACATGTAACACAGAACAGGTATTCAGAATACACACAGCTCCTGATTTATGATGGTTTAACTTAGTTTTTTCTTTTCTTTTCTTTTCTTTTTTTTTTGAGTCGGAGTCTCACTCCATCTCCCGGGCTGGAGTGCAGTGGCCACCTCACACCCCAGCCTCGACCTGCTGGGCTCCGGCGATCCTTCCACCTCAGCCTTCCAAGCGGCTGGAACTAACTCCAGGCACGCGCCACCGCGCCCAGCAAATTTTTGATTTCTTGTAGAGACGGGGTCCCGCCAAGTTGCCCGGGCTGGGCTCAGGCGATCCACTCGCCTCGGCCTCCCGGAGTGCGGGGATGACCGGCTGAGCCACCGAGCCCGGCCTCACTTAGCTTTTTTCCTTTTTTTTTTTTTTTTAACCTCTGAACTTTTTTTTTTCTTTTCTTTTCTTGTTTTTTTAAGAGACAGGGTCTCGCTCTGTTGCCCAGCCCGGAGCACAGCGGCCCTTCACAGGCGCGATCCCACTACTGACCGGCACGGGGGTTCGGACCCGCTCGGTTTCCGACCTGGGCGGGCTCGGCCCGGTGGTGCCCCGCTCCTGGGAGGTCACCATCTTGAGGCCGAACCTGGTGCGGACACCAGGCCGGCAGAGCGCGCAGCAGCCCAGAGCTCCTGGACCCAAGCGATCCTCCAGCCTCAGCCTCCCTGGCAGCTGGGACTCCAGGCACGCGCCCCCGCGCCGGCAACCTCTGAACCCTGGCCGGCCTCCTGCTTCCCCAAGGGGTACCCAGCTCCCGTCGCCTCAGCACTTCGGGGTCCTGGGTCTGCCATCCGCTCTCCTCCGCGTCGGGGTCCTGGGACGGTCCGACCCGAGGGCCGCCGCCCCGGGCATCGCCCAGCCTGCAGTGCTCCCGCTCTCCCAGCAGGTGGCGCTGGAGGCGATCTCGGCCTTGAACTTGACCTCGGCGGCCCCTGCCCGCGTCTGGGCCCGCTCGCACTCCAGGCGCGGCGGGGCCCCGGCGAGCTGCTCCATCCGCGTGGCCAGCGGGCCTCCGCCGCCCCCAGGCTGTCCCCCAAGCTGGCCTTCGGGCTTCTCAGGGAGTCCAGGTCCATCCCCAAGGCCGGCGCCGGACGTCTCGGCTCCGCGCGCGTCCCCTCGCCGGTTCCGATCTTCCCGGCGGACGGCGGGGGGCCCGGCGGGCCTCTCCTCGTCCGCGGGGACCGGTCCTCGCCCGGCTCTTCTCGGTCCTTCGGAGCCGGCTGGCCATGCGGGACCCACACGTCCGCCAGGCTCCCGGCCTGGCCCTGAGATGTGGGGCGTCCGCCTCCACGGCCAACCCAGAGCCGGCCATCTGGGCTCGTGGGCCGAAACCCCCTCCTCGAGAGCCTCGAGCTCCGTGCCCAGCCGCAGCCGGGTGGCAACGGTGCCATCCGTGACCTCGCGGAGCCCGCGGATGTCACGCTCCAGGGGCCGCCGTGGCCAGTTCTGCCTGAGGCTTGACTCCCAAGCCGTCGGCTGCGAGACGGGCGCTGTCGGTCTGCAGGAGGATGCGGGCCTTGGCCACAGAGGTTGCAAAGATCTGAGCCCTCGGGTCCTCCAGGGTCTTGAAGTCACGCCCCAGTGTCTGACCCGAGGTCACCTCTTCTCCAGATGTTCCCGGATTCTGCTCTCCAGACTCCAATCCTGGGTCTCCAGGCTCCTCGCCCTCTCCAGGTGGGAGGCCAGGAGGTCGTTCAGTTCTCACATGGTCTCCTGGCTCTGGGTGGGCCCCAGACCCCCAGCCGTCCCATGAGCAGGCCCCAGACCTCCAGAAGCTGGTGGAGTGGGACGCAGAGATCCGGGAGCCCCAGTCGCCGGCTGAATCTGCTCAACTATCTCTGAAGGTAGTTCCAAAAAAAAAAGATACAGTAATATGTATGGGTGGCCTTTGGGGAAGCAGGAGGCCAGTAAAAAGTTCAGAGGTCAAAAAAATGTTTTCTAAATGTATAAAATACACCATGTCAGTACACGTCTTCACAGCATCTCAGGGTTTTCAATACAAATTTAACAGTACTATGAAAAGATTATTAGCCCGGCACACCTGTAGTTCCGGCTACTCGGAAGGCTGAGGCGGAAGGATCGCCGGAGCCCAGCAGGCCGAGCCTGCGGTGGCCGGGAGCCGCCACTGCACTCCAGTCTGGGCGACAGAGTGAGACTCCGACTCAAAAAAAAAGAAAAAAAAAAGAAAAGATTAGGGTGCCTGTCATGCCTGTCATCCCAGCACTTTGGAAGGTGGAGGCGAGAGGATTGCATGAGTCCGCGGGTTCAAGACCAGCCTGGGCAACTTGGGCAACCTCATTTCTCCAATAAATCAAAAAACCAGCCAGGTTTTGGGGAGGCTGGGCGACTGGATGGAGCCCAGGGACCAGCAGTTGGTGGAGAAGGTGGGGAAGCGACTCGTGAAACTCGGTGCTGGCCGAGGGGAGTGAGACAGCAGGAGTCACGTTCGCTTTTTTACTTTATGACGAGTTTCTCAAATACATGTTCAACTCACATAGGTTTATCAGAATGTAGCCCCACTGTTGGTCAAGGCACACCTGTACCCTATAACGAGCCTTCGGGCGGTGACGCCCTGCCCGCGAGCACAGGCCTCAGGCCAAAGATGTCCTTCGTTCCCCTCCAGAAGAGGAAAAGAGGAAACACAAGAAGGGCCTGGCGCAAAGCCCCAACCCCGGCTTCATGGACTAGAAGTGCCCAGGACGCTACAAGATCACCGCGGTCTTCAGCCATGCACAAACAGTAGTTTTGTGTGTTGGCTTTTCCACTGTCCTCTGTCAGCCTACAGGAGGAAGCAGCTCTAACAGCACCCCAATCAAGATGAATGGGAAACCATCCCAATAAACACATTTTGGATATATTTTTTTAAAAATCCTATAATGCAACCATAAAAAGACAAAATACCCAATAAAAAGTTATTAATCATGGAAAACAAGAGGAATAATTTCTAATGTTCTCTAGCACTGCAAGGTGACTATAATTAACAACAATTTATTGTATATTTTCAAATAATGAGAAGAACAGATCTTGAATGTTTCCAGCACAAAGAAATAATAAATGTTTGCAGTGGCAGATATGCTAATGACCCTGATTTGCTCATTACACATTGCGTAAGTGTATTCAAATATCACACTGTACCCTGAAAATATGTATAATTATTATGACAATTGAAATAATACTGAAAGCAAAAAAAAAATCAATCAACATACGAAAAGATACTTGGCATCATTAGCCATCAGAGAAATATAGATTCAAACCACAATGATCACTTGTACCCCACAACTCTAAAATAAAATAAAAAATAAAAATTTTTAAAATAAAGATATTCAAGTTCTTGCTCCAACATTTGCTAATTAAGCAAGCCATTCCCCCTCATCTATAGGATAAAAAATTTCTGCCCTGCCTATGTAAATTGTAAGATGACCTCAGAATAAGTATTTTGCAAACTGCAAATGTAATTGTAAGAAATGCTGGACCTTCTGCTTCTACTTTAGTTCTCAGTAAAATTTAGTTATTTCAAGACAATTAAAATCTTGGTCTTGGTGGTCCTCAGTGGCTCAGCCTGTAATCCCAGCACTTTGGGAGATTGAGGCGAAGGGATTGCCTGAGCCCTTCGAGTTCAAGACCAACCCAGGCAACTGGGCAAGACCTCGTCTCTACAATAAACTTTTGTTTTTAAAAATTAGCCGGGTGTGGTAGCACACACCTATAGTTCTAGCTACTTGGAAGGCGGAGGTGGAATGATCACTGGAGACCAGAAGGTTAACGCTGGGGTGGCCATGAGTGTGCCACTGCACTCCAGTCTGGGTGACAGAGTGAGACATTGACTAAAAAAAAAAAAAAAATCTTGGGTTTGACAGAAATTTTCCTTTACATAAGTAGTGACTTACTCTAAAAACCTCCATCTGAATCAATAAAATTACTCAAAAAAACCCCACAGTGAAACTCTGCTATACTCTTCTTAGAATGGTTAAAATTTAAAAGACTGACAAAAATAAACACTGGCAAGGATGTAAAGCAATTAAAACTCTCACACATTGTTGGCTGGAGTGTAGAGTAGAGTGTTCACTCTTAGAAAAGATGTGGCAGTTTGTTTTTGAAGTTAAATATTCAGCCAGGCGTGGTGGCTCATGCCTGTATTTCCAGCACCTAGGTAGGCCAGGAGTTTGAGGCTGCAGTGAGCCATGATCACACCACTGCACTCCAGCGTTGGCAACAGAGTGAGACCCTGTCTCTAAAAAATAGTAATTGTGCCAAGGCAAGAGGATTGCCTAAGCCCAGGGGTTCAAGACCAGAATGGGCAATTTGGCAAGACCTCATCTCTACAATAAACCAAAAAAAATTAACCGGGCATGGTAGCAGGCAACAGTAGTTCCAGCTACTTGGAAGGCTGAGGTGGAAGGATTGCCGGAGCCCAGCAGGTCAAGGCTGCGGTAGCTGTGAGTGTGCCATGGCACTCCAGACTGGGCAACAGAGTGAGACTTCAACTCAATAAATAAATAAATAAACACACACACACAAACAAATAAATAACAATTATAATAATAAATAAAGTTAAACATTTGCCTGTCCTTTGATCCTACTGGATAAAGTAATTCCACAGATATTAGCCAAGGAAAATAAAAGCCTACATTCCACAAAAAGACTTGTTAAAGATTGTTCATGGCAGCTTTATTCATAATAACCCAAAGCTGGAAACAACCCAAATGTCCATCAGTGGGTGAATGCATAAACAAACTGTGGCATGTTCACACAATGAAGTACTACTAAGCAATAAAAAGAAAATGAACTGAAATATACAACATCGTGGATAAGCTTACATTTGGTAAATAAAGACACTGGATACAGTAGAATAGAGGTTATATTTCATTTACATGACGTTCTAGAGCAGGAGAAACAAACCTATGGTGAAAAACAGTGGTTGGTTTTAGGGTTTGGGGAGACTGATAGGGAAAGAATATAATGGAACCTTCTGAGATGAAGGAAAATATTCTTGAACTAGATCTTCTTAGGGGTACATCAGTGGTTACCATAGGTTACATGGGTGTATCCATTTGCTAAATCTTACTATACTGGACATCTAGTGCATACCATAATTTGTGCATTTCAAGGTATGTAAATTTCCCTCTTATGAAACAGTAAGTAAACATTAAACTATAGTTAGAAGGTTTCAGTTTTCTTAGGTACATGTTAGCAATTTTGAAACTATTTCCTGTATTGGTCACTTGAACACATGTATCAATGTCCTGAGGATAATGAAAGCCAGTTTTTTATATGGGAAATGGACTTGCCAATATGGACATGAGGAGGTCCTGAATGTTTTCTGTACTGTTGGACTGAACTTGAAAACAACAGTACGAAATACGTTTTCAAAAATGAGAGACACAAAAATAAAGGGACATGTCAAATCAACCAGTGCCAACTTGCAGGGGCTGTCACTGGACACACCTGAGACAATATGAGCATCAAAATAAAATAGTGATGTGATGTAACACATGAATAAAATTAGAATCCATAAGACTATGCTGGCATAAATATTAAATGAATGAATGAATAAATAAAAATAAGGGAGAAGGAAAAGCTCTTCCAACAATCAATAGATATGTAGAAGGAATAATAGAGTTAGAAAATCATTGATGGATAATGCTAAAACAAGTGAGTGAAAGGTTAAGGAATAAGTTATTGCAAAATAGCAAGATTTTCAAAATATCTACCGAAAAAGTACACATTAATTACAATGGGAAAGCTCTCAGACTTCACCATAACCAGGTCACCAAATCTAACATCACCAATATAGCAAGACACCATTTGTTTTCTAGAAAGATGTACTGAGAAAAACACATCACTTCGGTAGTATTTCTGCAAAAAAAGTATAACCTAGATCTTATGAGGAGATATCAAATAACCCCAAATTGAGTGTAATTCTCAAGAATCAGTATCATGCCAAAATATGTAAGTACCCCATATTTAAAAACAAACAAACAAAAAAACCTTGACCTGGTGCAATGGCTCTTGCCTGTAATCTCAGCACTTTGGGAGATGGAGAGAGGAGGATTGCTTGAGATAAGGAGTTCGAGACTAGCCTGGGCAAAATAGCTTCACTATCATCAATACAAAAAAAAAGTTTTGTTTTAAATTGGCCAGGCATAGTGTTGCATACCTGTACTCCCAGTTACTCAGGTGGCTGAGGCAGGAGGATCTCGAGTTCAGAAGTTCAAGGCGGCAGTGAGCTATGATTGCACCACTGCACTGCAACTTGGGCAAAAAGCGAGACCCTATCTCTTAAAAACAAAACAACCAAAACACAAAAACAACAACAACAAAAAAACATCTTTTTAAGCTACACGCACATGATGCTGGATCAACATTTCCTTACCTTGAGATTTTAAAATGTGAAAAGATATTTATAGGCAGATAACCTGAACCCGAGAGCTAACAAGATAATAATGAAATAAAAAAAGAAAATCTTGGGGCCAACAGCATGAGTGAAGCTAAAAGTTAATTCAATATTATGCTACATTGGTATGGAGACAATGTTTCTATGACTATCTCTAGTCAAACAACACTAGTTGAGATACACTTGGAAACTGGAAGTTTTCTGAGGATAGTTCAGTGAGAGGAATGCGAATTGTGGATCATCTCAAAAGTCATTTTTAATTGTATCATTCCAATATTTGGTGAAAGCTTAGAGAAAGTTAGAGAAGTTCACTTTAAGAAGTTTACACACAGCTACATTTTGAAGGTGTGGTCACTGTTATAGGTAGCCAGGGGACAACATAGAAAACTGAACTTTACCATAGCAATCCAGGCAAGATCACATGATCAGAAGCTCATGCAGGAGGCAGTTACATGCAGGCAAAAAATTACCAACCCTGCAAATATTAACTTAATATAAAAACTATAATCATTGTTACCTTTTTTTGTTAGGGCTGCATTGCGCACGTATGTGTGTGTGTGTGTGATTCTGCCTAACTTCAGTGTTGGTTTTTAATATCGACCAAAGACCAATGGCCACAGAAAAAGCTTTAATCTAGAGTATTATCTATAGGAAAAAAAACTTTATGTATTCAATCACTTCATTTTAAGTTGGATATCAATTTAGAATCTGTTGTAATATAGCCAAGGACTAATTATTTTCATTATGACATTCAATTGAAAATAAATTCAGACCTATCGTATAAGAAAAGGGCTTAGCTTTTTATTTGTAACACGCACATATTATGATTTATAATTTTAAAACGTTTTATCTGTAATGCGTTCTTGCTGTTATCTTCAAAAATGTCATGCTCTCAGACTCTTTTTGCCTGCCTTTTCTCCCTTTGAGCAAAGACGTATTTAACAAATTCTGATGCTGGAAGCTCTTTGTCTTGAAGTCATTCGATTTTAGTGGGGTACAGTTTGGTGCCCAGCAACCTAGAAAAGGGGCAGCAGGGGTTTGAACGACTTTAGTTCTGAAATTTCAGCACGCAAACATAAGACCCTCATTCTTTCTCACATCTGGCATGAGAAACGTAGTATTTTAAGCCATTGGCTGTACAACATCTGCTAAAGCCACGTGTTTTTCCTAACTGTGGTTTTAAAAAAAGGAGTAAGAATTGCAAATACACACTCTCTCTTTTTGTTACTTTTCATTTCTTCACTTTTTTTTTTTTTTTTTGAGTTGGAGTCTCACTCTGTCTCCCAGACTGGAGTGCAGTGGCACGCTCATAGCCACCCCAGTGTCGAAATGCTGGGCTCCAGTGATCCTTCCGCCTCAGCCTACCAAGTAGCCAGAACTACAAGCGTGTGCTACCATGCCCGGCTAATTTTTTATTTATTTATTGTAGAGATGAGGTCTTGCCAAGTTGCCTGAGCTGGTCACGAATCCACAGGTTTAGGTAATCCACTCATCTCGGCCTCCCAAAGTGTTGGGATTCAAGCTGAGCCACCTAGCCTGGCCCATTTCTTTACTTTTTAACCGCAAATGCTTCAGACTTCAAGGTTTAAGGATATCAAGGTACTGTTTTTGGCTTTTGAAGAAGAGTTAGTGGGTGATTTTCAATAATGAATGAAGATCAGTTAAGCAGTTAGACTAATTAGGGAGATTAAGAAAAGACTTTTACTTGATTAAGGTGAGGTCTGCCTGTTGTCCCAGCGAAATGTAGTTAAGTTATTGTGCTTAACTTATTTAAGTTAAAGTTTTTGGAAAACTAAAATAATTTTCTACCTGCAAATGCATCCTCTAAGTGAAAGATTAAAATAACCAATTGGCATATAATTTTGTTTGAGATTTATAAACATTGAGATTTCACGAGAATGTTCTATGTATGTGAACACTTGTAAAAAATACAACTGAATTACAAATTTTCCTGTGTTCAAATTAATCTTTTTATTCCTAATAAAATCTTTTTCTCTTCTTTAAAGTCCATAACAAGCAAAGGGAAGGAAGGACTCTCCTGTATTTCATTGATTCTGAGAGTCTAAAGACTGCAGGAAATGGATGTTAAGAATATCTAAGAAACAATATTGCTGGGCTCGGTGGCTCAGCCTGTAATCCCGCGCCTTTGGGAGGCTGAGGTGAGTGGATTGCCTGAGCCCACGGGTTCGAGACCCACTTGGGCAGGTGAGACCTCATCTCTACAATAAATCAAAAAATCAGCCGGGCGTGGTAGCACACACCTGTAATTCTGGCTACTCGGAAGGCTGAAGCGGAAGGATCGCCAGAGCCCAGCAGGTCGAGGCTGTGGTGGCCGGGAGCGGCCACTGCACTCCAGTCTGGGCGACAGAGTGAGACTCCAACTCAAAAAAAAAAAAGAAACAATACTGTCGATTAAACTGTGACCACAAAAAATTTAAAGATGCATCCCAATTTTAAAAGACGTGTGAGAGAGAAAGTTTGTCTTAAAATAGATGACAACTTTAAATGGTTCCAGAGTCTCTGCAGAGCTAACATAGAAAGAGCAAAGTGCTGTCATGTTAATTGATGAGAAGCTAGCATTATAGTCCTTGACAGGACAGAGAGAATCGCAAAAGACAGAAAGGGCCTTAAATGCCTTTCTTTAGCTAAATTATTCTTTCTAGACTCTATAAAAATGTAAAAATTTTCATTTAAACTTTTTAATGAAAAATCAGAGTCATAAAATAGGGCAAATTAAATATAGCAGAATTTCTTATTTTGGTTTATAGATGCTTTTTATCCTTATAGGGTGTATGTCATCACAACAGTAAATTGCAAGTAGTTTGCCATTCATTCATACAAGCTCATTGGATAAAGATGACAAGTGAACTTTTATAAAGCTTTTTTTGTTTGTTTTCTTAACTCAGATAACATTGCAAATACAAAGGACTCCAAATTACCTGAATGCCACATTAAGACGTAATCTTTCTCTCTCTAATCTACTAACCACAGTATATATTTGGACAGATTTTATATTTCTTTTTAACAGCTTTATTGAGATAGAATTCACACATCCTACAGTTTACCCACTTAAAAGTGAACATCTCAATGTTTTTTAGTATATTCAGATGTGTTGCAACAATCGCCACAGAAAATTTTAAAATGTTTTCATCACCTTGAAAAGAAGCCCCATACCTTTTAACTATCCATCTGTGTGCCCTCCCTCAGTCCTAAGCAACCATTGGCCTATTTTCTACTTGAATAGATTTCTGTATTCTGGGCTTCCGTATGAATGGAATCATATAGTGGTCTTTTACAACTGGCTTCTTTCACTTAGCATAATGCTTCCACGTTTCATCCATGTTGCTGCATGTATTAGGACTCCTTTTATGGCTGAATAATATTTCATTGTATCGTTATACCACGTTTTACTTATTCGTTTGTGGACAGACATTTGGGCTGCTTCCGCCTTTTGGGTCTTACACATAATGCTGATCTAAACATTCAGGCACAGGTTTGTGTGTGAACATGTGAGGGGGAACCATCCCCCCCAAAGCCAGAATGATCTTTTGGAGGCAGGCCCCTTGTAGGACACTTGGTGTCTGTTCCTCCCCACCAAACGGTCAGCGAACGTCTTTAACTGGAAGTTTTGAGCAGGTTGTGTCATGACTTGCAAAAGAAGCAAAAAGGTGACTGGTTCTTCCGCCATGACAACGCACCTGCCCACAGGACGAGGAGTGTGTTCAGCGGTTTTGGACCCCAAACGGCAAGACCTCCTGTGCCCCACGCTCCTTACTCCCCCCATCTCGCCCGAAGTGACATTTTTGTTTGTTTCCTGGATGAAAAAAGTCCTCCAGTGGAAGAAGTGAAACAAAAAATGGCAGAAGCACTTACTGAAAGGCATCAACATTCCTTCTCTCTGCAAAAATAAAATAAAAAAGTTAGCCAGGCCGGGCTCGGTGGCTCAGCCTGTCATCCCGTACTTTGGGAGGCCGAGGTGAGTGGATGGCCTGAGCCGCGGGTTCGAGACCCGCCTGGGCAGCGAGACCTCATCTCGACAATCAATTACAAAATCAGCTGGGCTTGGTGGCGCGCGCCTGTAATTCTGGCTACTGGGAAGGCTGAGGTGGAAGGATCGCCGGAGCCCAGCGGGTCGAGGCTGCGACCACTGCGCTCCAGTCTGGGCGACCGAGTGAGACTCCGACTCAAAAAAAAAAAAAAATTAGCCAGGCATGGTGGCAATGCCTGTAGTCTCTGCTACTCGGGAGGCTGAGGTGGAAGGACCGCCTAAGCCCAGGAGGCTGAGGCTGTGGTGAGCTGTAACCATGCCACTGCATTCCAGCCTGGGCAACAAAGTGAGGCCTTGACTCAAAACATAAAAAGTTCTCCCAGGCGTGGTGGCTTATGCCTGTAATTCCAGCACTTTGGGAGGCCAAGGCAAAAGGATTGCTTGAACCCAAAGAGTTGGAAACCAGACTAGGCAACATAGTGAGACCTCGTCTCTATAAAAATAATTTTAAAAATTTTAGCCAGGCATGGTGACATGTGCCTGTAGTCCCAGCTACTTGAGAGGCTGAGGGGGAAGGATTGCTAGAACCTAGGAGGTTGGGCCTGGGGTGAGCCATGATGGTGCCACTGCACTCCAGTCTGGGTGACAAAGTAAGACTCTGAACCACCCCCTCCAAAAAAAAGTCATCAAAATTGGCACGTTAAGAAACTGTTCTGACGCCAGGCGCGGTGGTTCATGCCTATAGTCCTAGCAATTTGGGAGGTCGTGGTGAGAGGATTGCCTGAGCCCATGGGTTCGAGACAAGCCTGGGCAACTTGGCGAGACCTTGTCTCTACAATAAAAAAAAAAAATTAGCCGGGCGTGGTGGCGCCTGCCTGTAGTTCCAGCTACTTGGAAGGCTGAGGTGGAAGGATCACTGGAGCCCAGCAGGTCGAGGCTGCGGTGGTCAGGAGCCTGCCCTCCAGGACAGGTGACAGAGTGAGACTCCTACTCAAAAAAAAAAAAAACTGTTTTGAGCAATGGAAAATGCATCTCAATAGGTATATTACATCAAATGGAGAGTACTTCGAAAGTGACAATTTTTTATAGATAAATTTCGGGTTTTTGGGGGGTTCCCTCGTAGGCTATTTCTACTGGGCTTATGACAAGAAATGGAATTACTGGATCATATGGTAACTTTATGTTCCACTATTTACGGAACCGTCAGACTGTTTTCCAGAGCAGCTTCACCACTTTACTGTCCTACCAGCACGGTGGGAGGGTTGACTTGTCCGCATCCTCACCAGCACTTGTTCTGTGGCTTTTTGATGCTAGCTACATACCAGGAGGTGGTATCTCACTGTGGTTTTGACTTGCATTTTTTTTCTGATGACCAGTGACTGTCTAGCATTTTTTTCACTTCAGATTCTTTACCCATTTTAAAACTTGGGTTGTCTTTATTGAGTGGTCAGTGCGCCTTATATATTCAAGATACCACCTCCTTATCAGAGATAGAATTTGCAAATATTTTCTCCCATTTTGTGAATTGTCTTTTCACTTTCTTGATGGTGTCCTTTGAAGCACAAGTTTTTAAATTTTTATGAGATTTCAATGTGTCTACTTTTTACTTTGTTTGCTCTTGCTTTTGACCACAGCTAAGAAGTCTTTGCCAAATGCAAGGTTATGAGGTTGTTACTCTGTAGTAAGTTTTGAACTCAAGTAGTGTGAGTCCTCCTCATTTTTTCTTCTTTTTCAGGATTGTTTTGGATATTCTAGATTCTTTGGAATTTTGTATGAGGTTTAGAATCAGCTTGTCCATTTCTACCAATTACTGGAATTTTCATAAGGATTGCAATGAATCTGTATGTCAGTTTGGGGAGACGTGCCATGTAACAATGTTAAGTCTTCTGATTCATGAACATTGTTTTTTCATTGATTTACATACAGTTGGTTTTTTGCATATTGAATGTTGTGTGTGTGTGTGTGTGTGTGTGTCAGAATCTCACTCGGTCGCCCAGGCTGGAGTGCAGTTGCATGCTTGCGGCTACCTCAGATTCAACCTGCTGGGCTCAGGCGATCCTTCCATCTCAGCCTTCCAGGTAGCTGGAACTACAGGCACGTGCCACCACACCTAGCTAGTTTTTTAATTTATTGTAGAAACAAGGTTTCACCAAGTTGCCCAGGCTGGTCTCGAACCACTGGGCTCAAGCAATCCTCTCACCTGCACCTCCCAATTTGCTGGGATTACAGGCATGAGCCACCACGCCTGGATACATATTGCTCTTTTATGTTGCAGGCTTTCTGAACTCTTCTATCAGGTCTAACAGTTTTTAGTGGATTCCTTTAGGATTTTCTACATACAAGACCATGTCTTCCAGGAATAGCCTGATTCTTTCTCTTCTAATCTGGATGACTTTTATTTATTTTTCTCGTCTTGTTAACCTGACTAGACCCTCCAACACAAGCTGAATAGAAGGACGAGAGCAGATATTCTTCTTTATCCTGATCTCAGCAGGACGTGCCCAATGTTTCACCACTGGGTACGATGTTAGCTGTTGGGTTTTGGTCAACGCCCTTTATCAAGTTGAGGATGTACTTTTCGTCCTTGTCCATTGAGTGTTTTATCATGAAAGAGGTTTAGCTTTCTACTTGTGTAAGTTGTGTGTGTGTGTGTGTGTGTGTGTGTGTGTGTGTACAAGGATTTGGTTTAAATGACTGAACTTCTATTATGCTAAGGTAATTAATAATCTTTGTTGTTAATCTAAATATATCTGAAATATTGTTCTGTTGAGAAAAAGAGCTATAAATAGAGAACAGGTTGTAAATCAACTAAAGGGGCTTATCAACCCATCAAAGAAGTCACCAGCCTTCTTTACGTTTTATGTCCATAAAACAGATACTTCCTGAAATGGCATACACATATTCAACAGAATCCTGATAGCAATGGCCTTATAGCACCCTGAAAAGGAAGTACATTGGACCAAAGTTTTAGCATTTTCTAAATTCAGTGAATTTCTTATTTTAATTGGTAGGGGGAAGCAAAGAAGCAATTAAATAAAATATGGGCTAAGAATTTTTTAATTGCAGGATTTTTAAAAGGTAAGAACTCAACCCAAAATGTGAACACCCAAATATCTTCCCCCTTACATTTGCTAGATTCAAATAAAAACCAGATGAGGTGGTTTCTTTTTTTCTTTTTTTGTGTTGGAGTCTCTCTCCATCACCCAGGCTGGAGCACAGTGGCACGCTCACGGCCACCCCAGTGTCGACCTGCTGGGCTTTGGCGATCCTTCTGCCTCAACCTTCCAAGCAGTGGGAACCACAGGCACGTGACCATGCCTGGTTCATTTTCTGATTTTTTTGTAGAGACGAGGTCTCGCCAAGTTGCCCGGGCTGGTCTTGAACCTGCAGACTCAGGCAATCCATCCACCTCGGCCTCCCAAAGTGCTGGGAAGACAGGCTGAGCCGCCGAGCCCAGGCAACCAGGCACCTAGTCTGTACAGGCCTATCCCAGGGGTTCCAGTTGGCCTACATATTTATGGCTAGGCTCCCTGTCCTTATCTGCTTTGAGTTAGATACGCATCTGTGAACTTAAAGCTCACCTGCAGTCAAGCCTAAACCCTTGCAGCAGCACCCCTAGTGCTGTCAACGTGACAACTCCCTTGGGAGAGAACTGATGTACCCGGGGAAATGAAGCTATGCCACTGTTTCCACTACACTTGGCCATGGGGAGAGTCACAGAAATCAAACAAAGGAGTTCCTTTTTATTACAAGGGAACTTAAATGGCTCATTCAGGACTCTGGCAGAAGAATCATATTTATGAAATTAGAAGCTTAATTTTAAGAGAACAAACGCAGTCATGGAACAATGTTCCAGAATGACAGCTAGGACACAATTTATAATTACAAATAAAATACAGGAGAAAAAGCACCTGATTACAAAACTAAACCCTTTACTGACGACTTCAAAGCTGTGTTGGATGTTCTCTTATGAAATGGTGCCGTCAATCTCCAAGCCTTGCTAATTGTCATGTCAAAGTGTGTTCCACAGTAACCTGTAAAAGTTCCTAAATTTCTTTGCCAGAACGGTCTGAGAATCGGTCTCTGACGCTTCTTTCAGTCAAAAGATTATGGATCAATGGCTCTTACAATTAAGTGCTAGACTGTTTCCACAACTTCATGGACTGACAGTTGGGTATCCCGGCTAACTTCATTCTTTCTGTCACATTTGACGATGACTGCTCCTCCTTGCATTCACTCACACTTCTCAGTCACCACCTCCTGTTCTTCCTCCTGCTTTCCTGTTTATTACTCTGCTTTCCAGGCTCTTCCACCAATTTCCTAATGTCAACCGCCCCCTTTACATTCTCTCTAGCACTTTCCAGTGCTACACCGATTGCAGGATTCCTCATCCAAATAATCCTAGCTTCCCGCTTCCAGCCCCAGGCTCTAAAGTCACCTTCCTGCCTTTGTACTTAACTAGATAGACATCGACTCCCAGATACCAAAAATACCTTTCAGGGCAGTGTATCCAAAAACATATTCATCTTCCCCTCTGGACTTGCTGTTTCTCCTGAGAACCACTCCTCCATTCAATTTGAAGTGAGAAGCTTATGGAGTCATCATGGTCTCCTCTGATCTATACTCCCATAAATTAAAAATGAAGTCCGATCTTTTTCACGTGGCAAGAAAAGCTTCATGTTAATGGTTCCTACTTCGTCTAGTTTCATCCCCTCCCTCACCTCCCTGAGAGGTCACTTGTATTTAACTTCCAGTCATTCTATGAGCACGCCACGTACTCCTCTACTTCAGCTAAATTCTCTTCCTTACCTTGCTGAACTGTAAATTTCTACTTAATCTGACTCACCTCAAACATCTTTTTTTTAATTTCCCAGCACCATTTACTGAATATGTTCTCCTCTCCCCAGTAAGCATCTCTTCTTGAACCCTGAGAATTTGTTCAACATTGTATTTAAGAATAGAAATCAACTGCTCTGGTACTAGAGACAAAATCCTTGTATTACAGCTCGCAATCTAGTAAGGCAGATGAGACTACAAATAATTACAAGCAGGTTGACAAATAGGAGGCTGAAATTACCATGGAGTGCTACGGCAGCCGGGGAGGCGCACGCACACAATCATCATGTGAGTATTCCTTGTATCAGTTTTGCTTGGACTGAGCTCTGTGAATTAGTAGGAGTTTGTCCAATGGCCAAGTGAGGTCAGGGTACATTCTGGTAACTGCTATTACAGAGCTGCACGTCGGGGAAGAGGCTAGAGGAGGAATTACATCATAAAGGAATGATAAGCAGCAGCCAGGTGGAGGATACATGGGAAGCCCGAGGAGACAAAGGTGGTGTGCCAAACAAAAAGCAATGGCCTAGAAAGCAGTGGTGGTGAGAGGAAGGGAGGGTGCAGAAGGCAAATCCTTGTCCTTGTTTCAGATACAAAGTAAGGCATATTGTATCTTAGAACAAGGTCAAGAGATAGATGTTCTGATTTTTTTTTTTTAGTTGGAGTCTCACTCTGTCGCCCAGACTGGAGTGCACTGGCCGCTCTCGGCCACCGCAGCCTCGACCTGCTGGGCTCTGGCGATCCTTCTGCCTCAGCCTTCCAAGTAGCTGGAACTACAGGCATGCGCTACCACGCCCGGGTAATTTTATTTTTTTATTTTTATTGTAGAGATGAGGGCTCGCCAAGTTGCCCAGGCGGGTCTCGAACCCGCGGCTCAGGCATCTACTCACCTCAGCCTCCCAAAGCGCTGGGATTACAGGCTGAGCCACCCAGCTCAGCTAGATGTTCCGATTTTTACACAAGAAGAAATTCAAGCTTGGAAGGATGTTACTTGCTCAAGACGGCACAGCTGACAAGTAGGGGGCAGGGATGAAAACCACAAGACCTTGCTTGTAAGCAGCATCATGAATCCGGATCTTCAAATGCATGCCCAGGTATAAACCAACAAATCATGTTTTCACAGTTCTGGCCTGTTAAACGTATCAGAATTACAGTCAGTCCCCTACGTACAAACGAGTTCTGTTCTGAGAGTGCACCTGTAAGTCCAGTTTGTTCATACATCCAACAAAGTTAGCCTAGGTATCCAACTAACACAACCAGCTATATAGTACTGCTCTATAATAGGTTTATAATACTTTTCACACAAATAATACATAAAAAATAAAAATTTTAAATCTTACAGTATCTTGAAAAGAACACTGAACTAACTTAAGCGATTGGACATAACACAGACATTTGCGTCTTTGAAAAGTGTTCAACTTGCAAGTTCGTATGTAGGGGAATTACTGTAATTTCTAAAGAAGATTCCTCTCCCCATTAATAAGCATCGCGGTATAGAGGAAGGAGAAATAATCTAGCAGTTTTAAGGTCATATACCCTAAGATTTTAATGCTCCATGCTGTGCACAATCTTAGTAGTACATCCAAATTCTGATGGTATCTCTTTAAAGTTATCTAGTTATGCATTCTCCAGTTAATAATTTGACATGAGCAACAAAGTTTAAAAGTGAACTGATAAGCTTACAAAAATATCCCCTGTACTTAACATGTAGCCTATAGTGCTGGGCATATAAAAAACTTACTGATCTAAAAGTAAAACTTGAATTTTAAAACATGCTTAAAAATGACATCAATAGTCTTCCTTAACTGGGAGAAATAGTATTTTCTTTACCTACCAAACTTGCTATACATATATTATAAAGCATACATAACGTCTATTTGGAAAACTTTAAAAGATGCCTAATGTCTCTAAAAATGAGGTTACAGCTAAATGAAAATATTCCTCTACAGTTTCTCTTTAGCAGTTGAGTGAATGGATTTCTTATTCTAAGTTACATTTCTTAAAAAAGAAAAGAAAAATCTAAGACAAGAGATATTCCCTAAACAAAAATTAACCTACCAAACTGAACTATACAAACATCAATACAAGTAACATGAGCTAAGCCCTAAATTTCTTTCATTTTTTAAAGCTTACAAAGGAGAGGGTATAACTAATTTCTTTAATTCCGACACTGTTTTTATTAAAGTATTAAAGATTTTAGACATTAAGAGTAACAAGGGAAAATCTGAAGTATTTTAGGGAAAAAAAAAAACCCTCCATATCAGGTATATTAATGGCAGCCACAAATAAAATGCTGAGACTAAATATACATTAACAGCACACCTGTAAACACTGCAAAAAACGTCGTGCACATCAGGGAAGGGAGACAAGAGTGGCAAGACAGGTTTCAAATTGAATTGACTGTGACGGGCCTACCTTCAAGCCAATACTGAGACTGAGGGACGATTTGGGCTTGATGGCAGAAAGGGCTGAGAGGGATTCTGAAGGCCGACGGCAGGTGCGCGGGCGCGGCCTTCGGCGCGAGTCTCACCCTCCGTCTTAAACTGACCGCGATACTGTTCTTCCGATTCTGTTATGAACAGGGTATGTCATGCTTCTCATCAGATATGTGTCCTGATGTGAGATGTAACAAAATAAGCAAATCATGGGATTCTTTTTTGCTACCTCTGACAAGACAATAAACCTACTACTAGTTTTCTAAAAAGCACAAATCTTATGGGTGGCTTCAGTTAAAAAAACACTAGGGTTACATTTTTTCAAATGCTCTTATTCATCTAGAAAATTCAGTGCTTTATAGATACATGCTATACATTTGTGTGTTGTGTGTGTATATATATATGTAAACATATATATATGTTCTTTTAGGAGAAAACATTAGCATTTCCGCTTGATATATTAAATAATGTCCATTATGCATATTTATTTGTAATAGTAAAACTTCCCATGAGTGAAACATGTTACAGTCACCTATAGACATTCATTTTTCTCTATTTACAATTGATTATGGAATGCTTGCATACTGCAACCCAGTTATAGAAAAGTCGCATAAACAATATAAATCTGATGCTCAATCCTTTACAAATATCAAACTTTCACTGGGTTTTCAAACTGTCAAGTATAAATAGGATGAGGTCAGCAATACTTAAGATGAGGCACTTTAACAATTACCCGAAGAGGTTAAGTGTACAAAACTGTAAAACAGAACCCGTGATATTAATCTTATCCTTAATTTCAGACGTGAGTAATCTGAGATGGTCTACATAAGGAGTGTTATAAACTTTATTTCTTGCCCTTTTGCCTCCACTTAACCTAAGGCAACACAACTGTCAAACACAAGATGGAGACATCATCACAGACCAGTTAATGTGCTCACATACAAGTGAACTAGACAAACACTATCTAATGACACTTACATTTCAGAAAGTGACTATTTCAACACTAAAACGTCTGCATAACTTTTTCATAAACATGTGTAAATACATTGGTCTTCCAAAGGCAGATGGTATCTCTACCATATTTCTAAACAAGAATGCCCTCGAATGTATTATCACGATTTTAGTCTTAGGTACTTTTTTAAAACACTGAATTTTAAAAATACTCAGAAATCTTAAAATTAAATCTACCAATACTTTCTACATTACAATTTTAAGATTAAAAACATAATAAAGAACAGATGTTTTGTTTTGCCAGCCATTTACAAAAGACATTTTAAACACAGACATTTGGCCTACTCATTTTCAGCCTTCAATCATGTTCTCTGTATATCTGCACTGAATGTTTTGGTAGCTCAGATAATAAACACTTGAGATACATATAATATCTCTATTACCTGCTGAATTCATTGTGCTGTATTTTCCCCAACTGTCTGCTTTCTATATTTCTCTGTTCATAAAGAAAATGGCTGACTCCAAGATTAAAGCTTATCCAGAAGAAATTAAAAACTTGGTATCAGATTCTGTGGACCTATTAACTAAATTTCATGTAAGAGTTACTTCTGGTAGTTTACAGCTCAGATATCCAAGTGTCCTTTAATAAAAATGTGAGTCAGTACTCACTTGTACACTAGCTGTTCCAAGTCTATTGTCAAAATCACTTGCTCTGTGTATACATGCACTCCTTAATTCCCTAAAACAGTTTTGGCTCTTCTAAAATTAGAGAGAAACTGGTTTTCAATCAGTATGCTACCAGACACTTAATTCTCCTCTAAAATCTGAAGCTGGCCAATTTTCAAATAAATGGAAAGAGAAAATACTTATTTAGAATGACAAAAATTAAGCTTGGCAAAAGTAGTGATTTTATTTACAATTGCATGTATCACGATTACAATAGAAACACTAGTGATACCATCTGAACAAAAGCAATGATTTATTGGTAATGGCAATGAATGAAACATCGACAGTCTCTGGTGAGAATCAAGCAATTATCCAGGAGCTGAAGATCTGATTGCAACAAGGTCTTCCAGTGTCTTTTAACCTTAGTGGCTTTCTCCTTTTTTGCCAACTACCTAGAAAAACAAGAATAACTTCATATGTACATCTTATGGTTTAAAAAATGAGTTATTTTTAAAATACAAATACAGTCATCAATTTTAAACCCTGGTGTTAATTTTTATCTCTGAATCTGTTTCAGCATGCAGTCTCTTTTCCCTGTCGAGGCAAACTGTGACCCACCATCTCCCTGCCACAAGAAATTAAAAGTAAAACACAGGCAGGCTATTTGGTTTCCACGCTGTCTTAAGAAAAAGGAAAGCAATTTTTCAAAACAAGGTCTTGAAAATTTGACAGTCTGGAAAAGTTAATATAAAAAGACGCTATATGAGTAAAACACATTTGGCATACTATTTTTAGGCAATCAGAAATCAAATGTCGATCACAAAATAGAAATTAGAAAGGTATGCTAACTTCATATCTTCATGCTCATGCCCAAAATAGCAGGTTTCTAGATTTTCCCTCAACACAGACATGCAATGAAAACAGATTAAAAATGAAGGACTTTTCCTGGCTTAAAAAAACCTGGTTGCTACAAATATACTATTAAAAAATGTAAAGAATAAACTTTGTTACTGCCAATGATTAGAAACATCCTTTATTACAGACTTTTTTTTAATGCCCTGGTTGCTATGTATGTGGCAGCATTAAAAATGTTAAGAATAAACTTGTTTTTTTAACCAACAATTCTAGGAAACAAATTCTCTGTGGGAAGGTTCCAATAGAGTAATTTACTTCAAACCTCAAGTGTATCATCAGCTAATGTTATCTCATAGCAGAAATGCCTCTAAAGAAACTTACTTGAAAGATGTTGAATGTATGCTTGTATAGAAAGATTTCTATGTACATTTATAAATGTAATTTTTATATGTCAAATTGATTCTATTCTAAATGGTAATTCTGCACCAAGCAAAACTCATAAAGGTCATCAGTATATGTCTGGCCTAAAATACTGTATAACAAAGCTGGGTCGGTGCCATTCATAAGTAAAGACTTAAAAACTCTCTCTACTGAATTCCCAACCATACAATGCTAGAAATGCTTTTTTCCCCAGGCAAAGGAAAACCACTTTTGTTACTTTAAAGAAACTCCCCTCTGATCCAAAGAAACCCTGTTAGAGAGCCCAGCAAGCCAGAAAAATGATAGTTTCATAAAAAAGAATGTGGGTAAGAATAAGAACTTCAGGTTTTCGAAGTCACTAGAAGGAAGGGGAGGTAGCACTCTCTGTATCACAAACAGATTTAAGCCAATAAACACCAAAAGCATTATTGATCATTACATTACTTGGAAAACGCAAAACATGAAGTTATTAGATTAAGCAAAAGAAAATGACTAATATTAAAATTAAAATTTTAGCAGATGTGGTACAGAGGACGCAAATCTGCATACTGTTTCACAGGTTGATAACTCTCAACTTGCCAATGTGTATCTTCTGTAAAAAAGAAGAAATTCAACATTCCAATATGGATTCTCACCCCAAAGGTTAAAGCTCTTTTATTCATTCTTAAGTCTTTATATTACACCTTAGACAAATAAAAGCCTAGGTACATCAATACTAGCTGTCAAAGATATGTATTCATTAGAGTACACTGATCTTCTATGTTAATACTTTAACCCAACCTAATATTCAGTCCAAAAGTCCTTTAACTGGCCTTGAGCTCACTTGGATAGGGAGAAGCAGAAAATACGCCCACAGTCATCAAAAAGACTCTGGGGCTGATGTTCCAATGAGAAGAGAAAAGCCACGCCCCTCAACTAAAACCTAATCAATATGTTGTGCGAGCACTAACATAAAAAAGTTTTAAAAAAAACCTTTGATTCCGACATGATTCTATAATTCCTAAAAAATAAAATTCAAACTTTTAGAATGCATTAAAACAGTATTCAACAATCCGTTAAATCTAAAGCATTTAAACACGTAAAGTTTATTGCAAAATTACTTCTCAAGATGTAGTACAAAATTAAGTATGAAACAGCAGAAAGTTAAAAAAAATAACAAAAAATCTGGTGAGCATCATGGTATGGTAATAGAATTAAAGCACTTAGTTGCAAGCCCAAAACAAAAACTGAAAAAAAAAAAAAAAAAAAAAAAGGCGAGCTGAGAAACACGACTAGGATGAAGTCTGAAAGAGATGGTTGAGGAAATCTAGGTAGCAAGAAGGCTGATCCGATGATGGAAGCTGTAGAAATCTTGCACCAGCAATGGCCGGCGAGGACATGGGAGGGGTGAGAGCAGACAGGTGCTAGGTGAGCAGAGAAGCAAGGAGGGGAGTGGAGTGAGACAAGGTCAGTCTTTACATTACTTCATTTTAAAACATCTTCTGCTTTTAGTTCATTTGAGTTGGATTAAAAAAGCTGAAAAATAAAGACAGGAATGTTACAAAAATAGCGGATACGGTAAATGGCCAGTTTAGAAAAGTCTATTTTTATTATAGTGATAAAATCTGCTCTGTTTTTCACGTGCACCTCATTGCTCAGGAAGCAGAAGCCCCTACAGTCTTCTCATTTTTATATACTTATATTTTAATGTTGTATTAAAAATAAGGCAATCCATATAAAGAGCATATTTTAGCAAAGAACACATCTAATTCCAATTAAGATGGCAAGCTTTTCATGCTGCTACACAAAGAATCCAATTATAACAACGAATAGCCAAAGTACAGATTCTAATCTGTGCATGATGCCTGAAAGAGCCAAAAACAGACCTGTAGAAGGTGCTTTCTAGTCTATCAAATCTTAAAAGTATGACCTTACAGAGTTGTAAAAGCATGCAAGGTGGTCTACGATTTCTATCCCCATCCAAGATTCACCACATTACCTTAGCTTCTGTCATCTTAGTGACATAAGGAGGTCAGTGACATTCTGAAAACTAAAATTAGCTAGAAACAACTCACACAACATAAAAGTGTAAACTGAAAGTGCTAAACAATTCATCTACTTTATCATTAAACCATTTTCTATAGCACTCTTCACTACATAAAGGTTATCAGAATTTTCCTCCTCGTGCCTGTAAAATACATGCCAAATCTACTTTGAGATTTTAAATTCTAATTACTGCATAGAATCCTTTTTACATTCAGACGGATGGAACGAGTAAAGGGAAAGAAGTGCCACACTTCTTGTCCTTGTCCTTGAGTGAAATCTCCAACTTCCTACTTTCATGTCCAAATCTCTACTTTTCCATTCTAACCAAGTGACTGCTGCTATCTGTTCCTCTGTCCAAATTCACTCTCAACACTTAGTTCAAGGGTCTCTTCCTCCACAAAGTATTCTCAGACTTTCCCAGTCTCTGTTGAGAAGATGGAAATGTCACTGGGCTGGGAAAGTCTGAGAATACTTCGTGGAGGAAGAGACCCTTGAACTAAGCTTCAATTAATTTTGATTAACTTTCCATATGTTTGTCCATTATCCTACTCCCTCCTTAGCCACAGATTTACTTTCTGCAGTTTCAGTTATCTGTGGTACAATAGAGAGAGAAGAAGGAAAGAGAAAGAGAAAGGGGGGGATTCATATAACTTATATTACAGTATTGTTATAAGTATTCTATTTCATTATTAATTATTGTTGTTAATCTCTTACTGTGCCTAATTTCTAAATCAAACTTTACCAGAGGTATGTATGTACAGATGCTCTTCGACTTATGAAGGGGCTACATCCCAATAAACCCATTGTTTATGTTGAAAATATCTGAAGTAAAAATGTAGCAGATTTGGGAGGCTGAGGTGAGTGGATTGCCTGAGCCTGCAGGTTCAAGACCTGCCTGGGCAACTTGGCGAGACCTCATCTCTACAATAAATCAAAAATTAGCCAGGCGTGGTAGCATAGAATCCACTCGGAAGGCTGAGGCGGAAGGATCACCAGAGCCCAATAGGTCGAGGCTGCGGTGGCCGGGAGCGGCCACTGCACTCCAGTCTGGGCAAGACTCCAGTCTGAGTGAGACTCCAACTCAAAAAAAAAAAAAAAAAAAGTAGCTGAGAGCTGGGAGCTGCAACTAGCAGCCACTGCTGCCACCCAGCATCCTGAGAGAAGAACAGTTTCCACTGAATGCGTAGCGATTTCCTACCACGTTAAGTCAAACCATCATTAGTTGGGGACTGTCTGTGTAGGAAAAAACATGGTAGATCCAGGTTTGGTACTAGATAGTATTTACAGAGTCTGGTAATATCTGCAGTTTTAGGCATCCACTGGGGGTCAAGGAACATATTCCCCAAGGATAAGGAAGGAATTACTCTGCTAGTGTACGACTGGGACAAAACCACCATCCCACGCATCCATTATTTCCTTCAATAAAAATCTCTGATTTATAATTTTTAATAAGCAAACTCTATCAATACAAGGATGAAACTGGCTGATTTCAGGTAAATTTTAACTTTTTCTTTTTAAAAATACATTGAAGTTGTTGCTTTGTCTAATAAAAAAACAATGAAATACTGGCTTACTTTTGAGGAATAACCCTAGAAGACAATGAATGACTACAGAAAAAAATCTCATTCAGAAATATTGCAAGGAAACATCAAGCAATATTAATATACATAAGAAAACCACTCAACCCACTAAAACTAATCAAACATTAAAAGCAGTGGACTAACAAGCCCAGAACACCAACAAGGAAGTTCATTATAGTATCTAAATTATTATCATAGCAGTTTCCCAAGTGTGGTCCCTGAGACCCTCTCAAGGAGTGTGGAAGATCAAGACTATTTTCACAATAATGCAAAAACTGTTATTTGCCTTTTAATTCATTCTCTCACACGTTTTCAGGGGAATTTCCCAGAGACTGCATGATGTGTGATATCATAACTGACTGGGCACACATATTTAGATGGATAATTATCAATGCAAATTAAAAGAACTATAACTGAATGGCAGGCTAGAAAGAAGGTGGACAAAATAGAATGGTAGTTACTTGCAGGAAAAAAAAGAAAATCAAATGGCATAAACTGAGGTGAAAAACAGGAAACCACAGCCATATTAATGATATGAGGAAGCACAGATACAACGAAAGAACTAAGCTAAGAACAAACTATAAAAGGCACAGTGAGAGCCAAGTCCAACGGCATGTAACTCAAATGGGCAAAGCAGCAAAGCAGGCAGTCAAACGTCTTTATTGCTCACACATGTTCCCAGAAAAACATATTTCATATCGTAAAAATGTAGAGGTTTAATCTCTGCTTCTTCTGGCCTGTCATTAAACATATGTGAAACATCTCGATATGACAACTCTACGTACACAATCATTCTTGCAGCTCCCCAAATTTTAATTACACTGTGAGACAGGAAGATAGTAGTTGGAAAATGACCAGTTAAAATATCTATTGTCAAGGTTTGCAATTTTGTAAAAACAGCATATAATTTTATAAGATCATTCAGTTATGCAATATAATGAATTTTTCCATAATTGAATTAAAGTCAAATCTGTAGATACTATCAAAGAGTAAGAGTTCTCAAGATGTTCTATATCTCCAATACCCCACACAGGTCTGTGGAAGGCCTCTGTGGAAGGCCTCTTGGTCCAGGGATCGGCAGCCCTAAGGAAACCCTTCCTTTCTTATAATTACCTCGAGTACTACACTGCCTGCTAGATGCAGCCAGCAGAAACACGGTGATGCCGACATCTTCTGTGCTGCCACACATTTAAACGGTATATGTACAGCTGAGGCTCTAACTGATAAAGCTCTCAGGAGCACTTCTCTGATCTGTGGATGTATATTTAAGAGTCACCCTAGGGAACTGTTACCAATTAGAAGTGTTCCAGTAATGTCGGAAAGGGATTAGCTCTCATTCCTAAAGGTCCCAAGTACCCTATAAATTCTTTACAAACCTTAGGACTGTGTCCTTTAAAAAAAGTTACACACATACACAAAGATATATAAAAATATATGGAAAACCTGCCTATTTACTGTAAAATTATTTGCTGAAATGTGTTCTTTCAGCACAAAAGCATGGTTTGAAAAGTTAACACGTAAGTGTACAAAAACTGAGTCTATTCTTCTTTTAATAAAACTAATCAAGACATTTTACATATTTTCACCAGAAATAATAATCAAAATTTTAATATCAACAAAGTTCTCAAAAAAACTCACTCCTTTCAAATAATGATTTAACTTACTCTTATTCTTCCATTATTCCTAGTCATTTTCTATAATCAAGTTACTATTTTTAGTGTTATTTAGATGTCATTCATTAAAAGACGTTATATCAATTAATACCTATCATTTTTATCAAAAATTCCTTTGAGTTGAATGTCTAAAAATGAGATTAGGAGAACTGTTCTAGTTTAATCTTATAAATTTCATGACATGATGTGATTTGGGATCTTTATGGTTTAAGAAAGTGTGACCACTGATATATATGAAATTACTCCTTTAAAATTGTATTTTTCTCCCCTTATATATCACTTAAACAAACTTACTCGTTTGAAGTCATTCATATTTGTTGCTTGGACTGGAGTACCAATAAAAGTAAAATATGAAATTCTTGTTGTTTCTTCTTCACCTTGATTGGACTGAACAAATATCTACCAAAAAAATTGTTTTACATTTATAATTACAATGCTTTTTCATGGAAACCTTTAAGTTTAATAAAAGGATTAATCTAAGTTATAAAACATTTAGACTAGTACTCCTTTAAGACTATTAATTCTACTATTCACCCTGCTATTTTCACCTTCTCTAGGTATGTCATGTAAGACACCCAAATATACAAGTTAGTAATGATTTAGAGTGATGGTATGGAGGAGTCATAATTAAATTCTTTACAGAGAATACTGAGAGTATGAGATTCATGATTATACTGGGACAGATTGCTACTGCAAATTTTATTAAAATCGTAGTTTCTCACTTAGGAAAATTTCTGAGGTTATATTTTTTTCTGATACTCATGCATCAATTCTATTTCTTAAAATACTAAAAGATAAAGCTGGGCATAGTGGTTCACGCCTGTAATCCCAGCTGAGGCTACAGGATTGCTTGAGTACAGTGGTTCAAGACCAGCCTGGGCAACTTGGCAAGACCTCATCTCTACAATAAATAAAAAAATTAGCTGGGTATGATGGTGCATGTCTGTGGTTCCAGTTACTTGGAAGACTGATGTGGAAGGATCACCTAAGCCCAGCAGGTCAAGGCTGCGGTGGTTGTGAGCATACCACTGCACTCCAGCCTGGGTGACAGTGAGACTCCAACTCAAAGAAGAAAAAAATAAAGACAGCATTGAAAATCAGCCCCTAAAACTATACCACGTGCTCCATATTTTTTTAAGGCTTTACTCTTTATGCTTTCTATTTTAAAACTTCCCTCAACACGTTGAGAAGTTTTACTCATATTTTTTTTCTTTTTATTTTTGAGTTGGAGTCTCACTCTGTCACCCAGACTGGAGTGCAGTGGCCGTTCCCGGTCACTGCAGCCTCGACCTGCTGGGCTCCGGCGATCCTTCTGCCTCAGTCTTCCAAGTAGCTGGAACTATAGGCGCACGCTACCACATCCAGCTAATTTTTTTTATTTATTGTAGAGATGAGGTCTCGCCAAGTTGCCCAGGCGGGTCTCGAACCCGTGGGCTCAGGCAATCCACTCACCTCAGCCTCCCAAAGCACAGCATTACAGGCTGAGCACCGAGCCCGGCTTTTTTTTTTCAATATACTGAACTTTTAGGCCAGGTACGGTGGTTCCTGTTGGCAATTCCAGTCCTTTGGGAGGCCAAGGCAGGAGAATTGCTTGAGTCCAAAAGTTCAAGACCATCTTGGACAACATAGCAAGACACCGTTTCTATAAAAAATTAAAAATTAAAAAATTTTTATTTTTTTGAGTTGGAATCTTACTCTGTCACCCAGGCTGGAGTGCAGTGGCACATTCATGGCTATCACAGCATCGACCTGCGGGGCTCCGGTAATCCTTCTATCTCAGCCTTCTGAGTAGCTGGAACTACAGGCATGTACTATCACATCTGACTAAAAAAAATTTTTTTAAGTAATTTTTAAGCCAGGTGTAGTGGTGTGCATCTGTAGTCCCAGCTACCCAGGAAGCCAAGGTGGAACGATCACGAGGCCAGAAATTTAAGTCCAGCCTGGGCAACATAGCAAGACCTTATTTCTAAAAATAAATTTTTTAAAAAGTCATTTTTACTGAGTTCATGGCCACCATATTTACAAGCTCTATAGTCCAGAAAAGTAAATAAAATTTTACAAAAATATCATTTATCATCATGCATCACGAGGCATGAATGATAAAGCAAAAGTATCTTCAGTTTAAGTATAAATGTTCTAAAATAAATTTTTAACAAAAGTTGCCATATATATAACAAAGAAAACCCACAAATATTTAAAGATTAACCTGTTCTTCTTTAGAGCACATAAATTAAAAAGAAAATTTAACTAGCCCATTATACACTTTTACTCATTTCACTTCACCTAGGATACTGAAGATATAGCAAACTTGTTAAATATGTGTGAATGAGATACTACTTACAGTTACACTGTTAACATTCTGAAACTTAACATAACGAAGTGGAACGATGCCATCTTCTTTAATATCATCCTCTGTCAGTTCCAGAGCTTGAGTAGGTTCACTTCTTTCTGCCTCTTCAAAATCCATAGATCGGGGCAGGTTGATAAAAATTTTTACATATTTAGGACCCTGACCTATAAAATGGTAGGATAAAATGAAATGCTTAAAAACCTCAAACAGTAATTCCAGCACTTTGGGAGATGAGAAGATTGTGTAAACTCAGGGGTTTGAGACCAGCCTGGGCAACATGGAGAGATCTTGTCTCTAAAATAAATTAAAAAATTAGCCAGACGTGGTGGCACATGCCTGTGGTTCCAGCTATTTGGAAGGCTGAGGCAGATTACCTGAGCCCAGCAGGTCGAGGCTGCAGGGGCCGTGAGGAGGCCATTGCACTCCAGCCTAGGCGACAGAACGAGACTCTGACTCAAAAATAAAAAAGCAAAACACCCATTATACTTTCTTCCCTTTATTATTACACTCACAGTCACACAAACATGCACATACATATCTACTTATACATACCTTCATAGACCTTCATCAGTGGGACAGGTATGAAAGTCTGAGTATTCTGGGAGTCGACCGTTTTTTTTGAAAGGAGGATTTATTGAGAGGACAGAAAAGCTCCCAGTGGGAGGGGCCGAGGGGGTTGCCCGCAAATCTTTTTTATTCCAACACACATTTACCAGTACACAATTCTTGGTCCAGCTAGCAATATATAAAATATTAGGAATATAAGAGTAAAACACAGCTAGACAGCTGGGCACGGCAACTCACGACTGTAATCCCAGCACTTTGGGAGGTGGAAGCAAGAGGACTTCCTGAGATCAGCCTGGGCAACTTAGCGAGACCTCATCTCTACAATAAATCAAAAAAATTAGCCGGGTGTGGTGGCTCATGCCTGGAGTTCCAGCTACGTCCTTGGAAGGCTGAGGCTGAAAGATCACCTGAGCCCATTAGGTCAAGGCTGCAGTGGTTGTGAGCATGCCACTGCACTCCAAGAGGGGTGACAGAGTGAGACTTCCACTTAAAAAAAAAAAAAAAATCCAGGCACAGTGGCTCACAACTGTAACCCTAGCACTTTGGGAGGCCAAGGGGGGAGAAATGGTTTAGCCCAGGAGTTAGAGACTAGCCTGAGTAACACACACAGCGAGGCCTCATCTCTACAAAAATAAAAATAAAAATAAATCAAAAAAATTAGCCGGGTGTGGTGGCTCATGCCTGGAGTTCCAGCTACTTGGAAGGCTGAAGCAGAAGGATCGCCTGAGCCCAGAAGGATGAGGCTGCAGTGCCACTGCACTCCAGCCTGGGCAACAGAGTGAGACCCTGCCTCAAAAAAAAAAAAAAAGGCGCACGCACACACACACACACACACACACACACACACGCAAGAGTGTATACACACACAGATTCCCTGCCCTAAAATACAAAAGACATTCTATGGCAAATGTTAATACCACTGGTGAGGGGTTAGAAGGAAGGTGGCAATGGATTTTGACACTATATGCATATTAACAAGAAGTTCCATAAAATAACTAGCATTTGAGATGGGTCTTACAGTTACCAACAACTAGTACATATTTAGCTATTTAAGAGGAAGCATTATCAGTAACGACAGTTAGCTAAAAGAGAATTAATAATAAAAACAACGGTCAAATCATCTCAGGGATAAGATTAGAATGTGCTCAGTGGTAAAACACACTTATAAAATGTCTTAATCTCTTTAACTTTAGGGCACGATTAAAGACCCATATCTTGCAGCTAATGAAGGGATATTAAGACTTATTTTTATTCATTTGTGTATACAAATACTTAGTAATTTCAGAATAAATGTACAATTTTATTAATAAAAAACTATTAACATGAAAGTTTAGAATAACAAATGATAAGAAAATGTTATCTGCTAAATAGAGCTGTGGCTGCTTCTCCCAATCAGTTAAAAAACAACAACAACTCCTCTCATCCCCATTTCCCTACTCGTATCCTTAGAAAAAGCTTAAAAGGGCCGGGAGTGGTGGCTCATGCCTATAATCTCAGCACTTTGGAAGGCCGAAGCAAGAGGACTGCCTGAGTCCAGGGGTTTGAGACCAGCCTGGGCAGCTTGGTAAGACCCCATCGCTACAATAAATCAAAAAATTAGACGGGCATGGTGGTGTGTGCCTGTAGTTCCAGCTCCTTGGAAGGTTGAGGTGGGAAAATCACCTGAGCTCAGCAGGTCGAGGCTGCGGTGGCTGACCAGTGGTGACAGAGAGAGACTGGCGACAGAGCGAGACTCCAACTCAAAAAAAAGAAAAAAAAGCTTAAAAGAAACAAAGGGCAGAGTAGATAAGGAAAATTCTTTATTCTACAAAAAGAGAAATTCTAAGTCTGTACAATCATGTTTACATGGATAGATATGAAAATGATGACACTATTAATAGCACATGAATAGGAATATCTGCAGTCTCATTGTTTTTATCATTTGTATGAGGAAGAGTTTGAAATAAATCTCTCCCAGTTTCAATCTAAAAAAGCATCTACTTAGAACCTAGGTTTTAGATGAATTCAGTTATTTTCAGATTAAGAGAAGACAAAATTTTTCTTTTTTTTTTTTCTGAGTTGGAGTCTCATTCTGCCACCCAGGCTGGAGTACAACGGCATGCTCATGGCCACCGCAGCCTCAACTTTCTGGGTTTAGGCCATCCTTCTGCCTCAGCCTTCCAAGTAACTGGAACTTCAGATGCACGCTACCACGCCCAGCTAATTTTTTGTGATTTATTGGAGAAATGGGGTCTCACCAAGTTGTCCTGGCTGGTCTCGAATACCTCGGGCTCAGGCAATCCTCTCGCCTCAGTCTACCAAGGTGCTGGGATTACAGACTGAGCCACTGTGCCTGGTCTGAGAAGAAAAATTTTAAAATAAAAAAGCTTAGAAATGAAATAAGTTCCCTTTCTTCCTTTATTACTTAATGATATCACATTACCCATTTGTTTATATCCTTGCTTAGTACCACAATAACTGCACTCTTTCCCAAAACAAGGAATACGTACCTCTATTTACTAAACAGTTTTAAATACATGCTAACAGTTCTACAATGTAGTAAGTTAATGTAAAGAAAAGCAATCCTTTACTCACCATTATCTGGCCCTTGAAATTTCATGGAATAAAGCTTAACAGGTTGATTGAACGCAACAGTAATAAGTAGCTGTGAAGAAAATTGTTTCATTTTAAAAGGACTTTTGAACACCTTGAATACACAAACCAAGTAGTAAAATAACAGAGGCAAAAAAACCTGCAAACTGATCTAACAAAATCAATGTCATATGGAAAACCAGTAAGCTGAAAGTAACCTGATAAGATTGGCATTTGAGAAATACCACTATCAATTATTATGAGAATGGCAGAAGAAAAATTTAAGAGTAAATACTAAAACTATGCATAAGAACCTAAATTCTTGTGACCCATAAATTGGCATGCAACCTACTTTCTAACAAATCAAAAGAAATTCTCAAATTAAAATAAAATTTAAACTATGTATTTTAGCACACAACTAAATATTTTCTAGGATGGTTTGCCAAATATCTTTCCATGTCACTTGACAATTTGAAGGCAATGTACGGGTTATGCAGAAACCAACCCTGAAATGGATGCTGATCCAAAACCGAAGAGAACAACTCTCACAGCTCAAGAGAAACCTCTCAACCTCCATCATGCTCTAATCTGATTAAGTGAACCTGGAAGGCCACATACGGTAACAGGAATACAAAACACCGTCAGAATGTCAGTCCTTCAGAAACTCGTGAGTCAAAAGTCATTCGCTCAATCTTCCTTCATGTCAAAACTGTGTTTGATGTAAGCATCTACACTTCTACTCTGATTTCCCCGGCAGGAAAATTTCAGTAGGCCTGTATGTAACCAGTCCTGCTGATACGCATTATCATCGTCACATTATTTTATTTTATTTTATTTTTTGAGTTGGAGTCTCACTCTGTCGCCCAGACTGGAGTGCAGTGGCCGCTCCCGGCCACCGTAGCCTCGACCTGCTGGGCTCCGGCGATCCTTCCGCCTCAGCCTTCCCAGTAGCCTGAATTACAGGCATGTGCTACCACGCCCGGCTGATTTTTTGATTTATTGTAGAGATGAGGTCTCGCTGCCCAGGCGGGTCTCGAACCCGCGGGCTCAGGCAATCCACTCACCTCAGCCTCCCAAAGGCGCGGGATTACAGGCTGAGCCACCGAGCCCGGCCATCACATTATTTTTTTAGGGCACCTCTTACAAGGAATACAATGTGAATGATACACTCAAAGCTGTATAATAAGGTGGCTCTGGTTAGAGCAATAAAAATCGGGTTTGGATTTATGATTTCAGAATCATTGTGGTCTGTCTGCCAAGAAAATAACTAGGCTATTCTCTTTGATTACACAATACTTTTTATTCTTGTTCTGTAACACTGTGTCAAAAAATAATAAGCATGACATGTTTGGGGAAGCGGACCACAGGTGAAGAGCATGAGATGAGACTGGAAAGCCTGAAACAGATCAAGTCAACCTCTTTTGGAAGCTAGTGAAAAATCATTTCAGACTTTTAAGAAAGAGAAATATGCAGATTTGTACTTTAGAAAAATAACTTTTGTGACCATGTAGAAGATGCATTGGAATGGGGCAAACCAGAGACAATGAAAAACAAAGTAAATTAAAGAAAGTAACAGCCAAGATGAAGACAGAGAAGGCTGGATCAAGGCAGTAACATCCTACTTCCTCTGTGATAACAGCAATGTAGGGAAGTATAGGGACTGCAACACAGGTTTATATCTGGGAGCAAGGAGTCAGCCACACAGGGAGTATTCATCTCATGAGTCTCTATTTCTTAGATACAAATTCATTTGGGTAGGAAAAAGTATGGAAGGCAGGTCAAGGATGAACAAAAGGATCAAACAATGGTAAGAGCTCATTCAGCAGCAGGGCCAATCCAAGAGTTCTGTGTTTTCTTTAGCATATCTGGTAGTCCACATACAAGAACAGAGAAAGGAAGTGGGTCTGTATGGTCAAAAAACAAGAGTAAAAGAAACTAAAAGCTATAGAAAGAAAGGAAAAAGTAATCATCTGGGAAGCGGAGACATAAACCATGAGATGGAAACAAGATAAAGAAACAAGAACAGGCATAAATACTGATAATCCCTACAACACTTAAGTGTACAATTACCTGTTCATCACAGTCAGATTCCAAAAAGGTCATGTCTTTTCGTAAACAGTTGTCAAATCCATGCTCATCACTTTCATTAAGACACTCACAACCAGCCTTGTTAATGAAAGGCATTAAATCCATCTGAAAAAAATTGAATAAGACAAAGCATTTGGATTTGGTATTAAAATGTTAATAAAATTTAAATTTGTTTCTCTCTAAGATTAGGCAATGTTAAAGAAAACTTCACTTTTAAAACAGTGCACAAAATGTTTGTAACAGTCTTTTCACTGAATTATTCGATGAAAGGCAGACTGAGCTATATCATTGATTATTAAAGCCAAATCTAGGATTAGCCCACTTGTTAAGGTATCAGAAACTAAGTCTTAACTTATAGCACTAAGATTATAAGATGTTGACCTATGCTTTTTAAAATAAGTGTTTTATAGTAGAAATACGCAAACTAAAATATCTGTGAGATCCAAAGAAAGCCTATTTCTCTCCTCTAGTGGCCATGGACTCTTTAAATCTATATCCAGAAGAGGTCAGGCTGAGTAGCAAATAAGGACTTAAAAATTTTTTATTATGCAACATTTCAAATACACGTGAATAGAAGAGTATCCACCACTCCCAGTTAAAATAATCACCAACTCATGGCCACTCTTGCGTTACCCAAATGACATCCTGGCCTTGCTCCTGACTATTTTGAAGCAAATACTACACATCATTTCATTCATGACCATTGCAGTATATATCTCTAAGAGATAAGAACTTTAAAAAAAAATTCTCAGTATCATTATCACAATTAGAATTCCAATACCATCAAATATCAGTGCTCAAATTTCACCCAACTATCACCTGTACCCCATAAATATGCCCAATTAAGTATCAACTTTTAAAAGTCATTATGTTCACAAAAACACTTACTTCTGAATTAGAATTTATTTTTTTATTTTTTATTTTTTGAGTTGGAGTCTCACTCTGTCACCCAGACTGGAGTGCTCCGGTGATCCTTCCGCCTCAGCCTTCCAAGTAGCTGGAACTACAGGGGCGCGCTACCACGCCTGGCTAATTTTTGATTTATTATAGAGATGAGGTCTCGCCAAGTTGCCCAGGTGGGTCTTGAACCTGCGGGCTCAGGCAATCCACTCACCTCAGTCTCCCAAAGGCGTGGGATTACAGGCTGAGCCACCAAGCCCAGCATTTTTTAAATTTTATTTTATCGTAGAGATGAGGTCTCACCAAGTTGCCCAGGCTGGTCTCAAACCCACGGGATTACAGGCTGAGCCACCAAGTCCTCTAGCTAATAAATTTAATTTGAAAGTTCTTATTTGAAAATATTCAGAACCAATAAGAGATAAAATATAAAAACATAGTTAATTTCATTTTAACCAATGACAACAAGTGCAAGGTATCATATCATGATTTCACTTTTCAGTCTACATACATAGCCTTTTGGAATATCTGTGTCCTCATTGCTTCCAGGGTCATTTTCTAAGTGCTGCTTGATTTTTTCTTCTAATCCCACAGCATCTGCTCCTTGATATTGATCAATTCTCACTTTGTTTCGAAAAAACAAAAACGTAGGTGTGGCTGATATATTGTTGGTGGCAGCTGTTCCCTAGAATTGAGTTGGACAGTGTTATGAAGTATAACAAATCTTAAAGAACTTTGAATATTCGTTCTACACCTTTATTTAGGCTTAATATCACAAGCATGAACTAAAAACATGCAAAATCCTGTATTCTTAATTTTTATTTAAGAAAGAGCAGCCCTGTGCCTAGAAGACTTCCCACGGGGGCATAGCAACATTCCCCTCACACCCACAATGAAGTACAACCTGTACATTTAATAAGTTTTAGTGCAAAATACTTCACCCAGAAGAGCGATCAGTTTCTAATAGAGAAACTGTGCTTTAGGCCAGACAGCTCTCTCATAATTACAGGGTAATTCTCAAAAGGAACAACCAGAAGGGAACTGATAAGTCAACACCAACTACTGCTACTAGAGAAAAGTGCACATCTAAAAATTAGAAGCCGATCCTTTTCAATCTGGTGAGAAGAAGGTGACATCTTCTGCACTGCAGCCGTCAGCCAGTAACTGCTCTCACATTCCTCAAACCCGACAGAACAGCTAAGGTTTTAGACTCTGCGCTAGCTCCATAATTTTACAGGACTAACTACTGAATGGGACTTGTCTGGTAACAGTTAAGTATCCGAGTTTAAATGTTTCATGACAAGTATAAAGTTAACAGTAAAACAAACGTGTCACCCAACATACTCAAATACTATGAAAAAGTACTGCGGTGTTGTTTAAAGAAAAAGAACCCAGGACTGTCTTCTTTAAGCTACTTAAGCAAGAGAACTATGATTGACCTTTTAGAAAAGTGCTGTCCAAAAGAAAGATAATACAACATACATGTGAGTTAATTTTAAATTTTGCAGTATTCATAACATATAAGTAAAAACAAGTTAAATAAATTTTATAGTGAACCTAATATATGCTTTTCCAACAAAATCAACATAAAAAGATAATGTAACATTTTACATTTTTCTTTCCTCATAAGTCTTTAAACCTGATGTATATTTTACACTTTCAGTATATCCCAATTTGGATTTGCCACATTTAAAGTGCTCAGTCACCACGTGCAGCTATTGGCTATCATACCCAACAGCACAGATACAGGAGAAAGCTGTGATTAGAGACAGAGAACACTTAAAGTAAGGACCAGTGATGCAGTCCAATCACTTAAGCCTAATGACTTAAGCATTGACACATAACTGTGTAATATAGGGTTTACACCAAATCCCAAATTACTAACCACAAACAACATAGTATTATACAAATTTTTCCACTCAGAAATTTAACAAAGACAAAGCTTCACCAAAAGGAGAAAAATTACAGAGCTGCAGAGCTGTTCCTTAATCAGAACTAAAGACTAATTTTAGTGTTAAAAGGAGCCTCTCAAAAACTTTCTTCTGTAACAATTCCTCATATGTCTACATATGCAAATACAGACTGTCACATACCATTCCAACTAAGTAATCAGGGAATTACCTAAAACACTGTGGCTCAATCAACAGTAATCAACATATTAAAGTTTCTGCTGAGTATGCAGCTTTGGAGATAAGATTACAAACTGATCAATTAAAATCAAACTATAACCAAGAATTCCTTGCCATGGCTTTATAATTAGTCAATGCCTCTGTAAAAGATGTAATTCTAAGTCTGTAAAAGATACACAAAGAAATGTAAAACATAGAACTGCCAGGTGACCTATTAGTTTAACACTGTATTAATTTTATACCAGAAGGATATCAGCACAAACCTAAGCAATTAATAACTTGCCACCCTCCTTAACTAAGTAGCCATGACATGTGCAATCACATCAATACAACATCTTCCTGTCTTCAAAGGAGTAAGTACTATGTGCATAAAGAGATAAATGAAGGATATCAAACTGATTCAAAGTAAATTAAAAAAAAAAAAAAGACTCCACTCCTTTACCTGACACTGATGTACATCGACTTCCAAGAAAACAGCCTGTGGATATTTATTACTCATAGAACTGAATGCTGGGGCAATCCTCAGACATGGTCCGCACCTGTGAGGAAGGGAGACATGATATTCAAGTACACCAAAGACTGTGCTAACTTGCATTCTAAAGTATTTATCAACTCAACTTAAAATAAAACAAACATTGATACTCCTTGCTTCTGACTCTCTGGTCTTTTCCACTGGATTATTTATGTACATTTTTATCAATACCACAATATCAGTCTTCATGTCTAATAGTGTTAAGTCTTCAAATTTTGTACTCATTGAGAAAAATGAAAAAAAAACCAAATAAAGAAAAATATATGCTTATGAAAATTGCAAAACTCAATGTTACCAAGATACTAATTCTTCTCAATTTGATCTTCAGAGTTGACTCAAATTCCAGAAAGTTTTCTTGTAGAAATGAACAAGTTTAAATTCCAAAATTTATAGGGAAATACCAAGGACTATGAAGGATATCAAACTGATTCAAAGTAAATTAAAAAAAAAAAAAGACTCCACTCCTTTACCTGACACTGATGTACTCAAATTCCAGAAAGTTTTCTTGTAGAAATGAACAAATTCCAGAAAGTTTTCTTGTAGAAATGAACAAGTTTAAATTCCAAAATTTATAGGGAAATACCAAGGACAACGGAAGACATTCTGAGGTTCAAAACTGAAGATATTACATTATCAGATATTAAGAACTATTATAAAACTTTACTAAAAACTTGACATAGTAGTGCAGTGGAAACAAGATGGTCTTTTCAATAAATACTGCTGAATCAAATGCCTAGGCATATAAGAAAAAAGATGAATCTTAACCCCTGTCTCACACCATACACAAAAACCAATTCCATATGGAATGTAGATCTAAATGTAAAATAGTAAGGGTTTTAGTTGGATCCAACAACACATCTCCAAAATTATCCACCACGACCAAGTAGGCTTCATTCCCAGGATGCAGGGTTGGTTCAACACCTGCAAAATCATAAACGTAATGAAACACATCAAAAGATGTAAAAACAAAAACCACATGATTATATCATCAGATATGGAAAAAGCTTTTGATAAAATCCAGCATCCCTTCTTGAAAAAAATCTGCAAACATCTAGGCATAAATGGAACATACTTCAAAACAGTAAGAGCAATCTACAAAAAACTCACAGCCAATATACAACTAAACAGACAGAAAATGGAACCATTTCTCCTGAAATCCGGAACAAGACAAGGATGCCCACTCTCACCCTTCCTGTTCAACATAGTATTGGAAGTCCTAGCTAGAACCATCAGACAAGAGAAGCAAATCAGGTGCCTCCAAATAGGAAAAGAGGAAGTCAAGTTATTCCTCTTTGCTGATGATATGATTCTATACTTCAAAAATCCAAGATAATTTGTCAAAATCTTCTTGCACTGATAAAGGACTTTGGCAAAGTCTTAGGGTACAAAATAAATCAATTTTTAAAAACCTAATAGCCAGGCTTGGTGGCTCAGCCAGTAATCCCAGCACTTTGGGGGGGCCGAGGCAAGTGGACTGCCTTAGCCCGCGGGTTCGAGACCAGCCCGGACAACTTTGTGAGACATCGTCTCTACAATAAAAAAAAATTAGCTGGGTGCGGTAGCACATGCCTGTATTTCCAGCTACTAGGAAGGCTGAGGCGGAAAGATCACAGAAGCCCAGCAGATTGACACTGGGGTGGCCATGAGTGTGTGTGTACTCCAGCCTGAATGACAGAGTGAGACTCCAACTCAAAAACAAAAACAAAACCTCTGTGGAAAACAGTTTGGCAATTCCTGAAGGATCTAAAAACCGACCTTCCATATGACCCCACAATCCCATTTCTGGGAATATACCTGGAGGAACTCAAATGGTTTTATGAAAAAGATACTTGCACACGCATGTTTATTGCAGCAGTATTCACAACACCAAAAACATGGAATCAACCGGGCAGCCCATCAAAACAGAACTGGATAAAAAAAAATGTGGTACGTATACACGATGGAAGATTACATAGCCATAAGGAAGGACAAAATTATGAACTCTGCAGCAACTTGGATGGACGTAAGAGTCTATAATACTAAATGATCTATCACTGAAACAAAGAACTGAGGACCACATGTTCTCACTCATAAGTGGACCTTGAACAATTATCATAATGCTATAAGAAAGGCATAGACATTAGTGGGAAACTGCCGGGAGGGGGCATCTACATTTGTATATCTAACCCTGAATTGTACCCCACATCTTTAAAATTAAAAAACAAAACAAAACAAAAAAACAACAATTAGGGTTTTAGGAAAAAATCCAGAAGACACTTTCAAAACTTTGGATTAAGCAAAGAGTCCTCAGAACATAAAAAGCACTAAACAAAATGTAAAGAATTGACATACTGAGCTGGGCTCGGTGGCTCAGCCTGTAATCCCGCGCCTTTGGGAGGCTGAGGTGAGTGGACTGCCTGAGCCCACAGGTTCGAGATCCGCCTGGGTAACTTGGCGAGACCTCATCTCTATCATAAATCAAAAATTAGCTGGGTGTGGTAGCACACGCCTGTAGTTCCAGCTACTTGGAAGGCTGAGGTGGAAGGATCACCGGAGCCCAGCAAGTCGAGGCTGCGGCGGCCGGG
>NW_007248854.1:664861-671518 GCF_000164805.1 Carlito syrichta
AAAAAAAAAAAAAAGAATTGACATATTGGAATATATTTGATAAACTAAATGATATTAAGATGAAGATTTTATTCATCAAAAATGTCATTTAGACAGTGGGGAAAAAAAATTTGCAAAACAGCAAACAAAGAACTGACACCTCTAATATGTAAAGAACTCTTACCAATAAACAAGGACAAGATTGAGACTCAAAAGAAAAAAGGATAAACTCTTGAACAGGTACTTAACAAATGAGGTTACCCAGTTAATAAAGTAAAAAAGCTTTCTATAAAGTAGAAACGGTGGGACAATCCCTTCAGATTTCCTCCCGCAGTGGGAGCTTCTCTGTCCTCACTTTTTCATTAAAAAAGAAAGAAGGAAGGAAGGAAGGAAGGAGAGAGAGAGAGAGAGAGAGGGAGAGAGAGAGAAAGAAAGAAAGAAAGAAAGGGTATTCTACTTCATTAGTCACTAGGGAAAGCAGGGAAATACAAATTAAAACTAGCTCCACTAAAATAGCTAAAAGAAGAAAGAAGTATTGTCAAGAATGTGGAGTAACAAACATTTCATATCCTGCTAGTAGCGGTGCACACTGGTATAGCTACGGGGGAGAGAGGATCTGTGCCACAGCTAGACACAAGCTCACCAATGACCATTTCAGGAGTATGTGTACAACAGAAATGTTTACCTTAAGACATTCGGAAAATATCAACAGTAGTAATATTTCTAACAGACAAAAACTAGAAACTAGTCAAATTCTAATCAACAATAGAATGAGCAAATTAAATATAGTTGTTCAGGCAATGAAGTATGATACAGTAATGAGGGCTAGGCACGGTGCCTCACGCCTGTAATCCCAGCACTTTGGGAAGCCGAGGCAAGAGGACTGCATGAACCCAGGGGTTCAAGACCAGCCTAGGCAACTTGGTGAGACCTCATCTCTACAATAAAAATTAAAAACTTAGCCAGACGTAGCGGTGCATGTCTGTAGTTCCAGCTAGTTGGAAGGCTGAGGAGGAAGGAGCTCTTAAGCACAGCAGGTCAAGGCTGCAGTGGCTGTAAGCGTGCTATTGCACTCCAGCCTGGGCGACAGAGTGAGACTCCGACTCAGTAAATAAATAAAGCAAGCAAGCACACAATAAATACAAATGTTAAAACTCAACTAGAAATCCATTCACCATTCTGAACATTTTAATCAGCATTTTTACCCTGTGTAATCTTCAAGCTTCACATCAAAATCTAAGAAAACAACAATATTTACAGTCACCTATATGGTAAGTCTTAAACTTTATGGATGGGTGGGAATATAAATTAGAACATCCTTTTTGAAGGGCAATTACTGTCACTGGATCTCACTTACCCATTTTAAATGAACACAACCCAATACCCAACAATCTCACTTTTTGAAAGTCTGTCACATTTTAACAGCACTTACTTCACAATAATATGAAGCATTAGGAAGGTCAAAGTAACATGTTTGTAATAGTAAAAAGTCAGAAACAATCTAAATGGCAATCAACAGAAAAATAGTATAAAAGTTATGATGCAAAACCGGGCTCAGTGGCTCAGCCTGTAATCCCGCGCCCTTGGGAGGCTGAGGTGAGTGAATTGCCTGAGCCCGCAGGTTTGAGACCCGCCTGGGCAGCGGGACCTCATCTCTACAATAAATCAAAAAATCAGCCAGGCGTGGTAGCGCATGCCTGTAATTCCGGCTACTAGGAAGGCTGAAGCGGAAGGATCGCCGGAGCCCAGCGGGTCGAGGCTGTGGTGACCAGGAGCGGCCACTGCACTCCAGTCTGGGCGACAGAGTGAGACTCCAACTCAAAAAAAAAAAAAAAGTTATGATACAGCCGGGCTCGGTAGCTCAGCCTGTAATCCCATGCCTTTGGGAGGCTGAGGTGAGTGGATTGCCTGAGCCCGCGCGTTCGAGACCTGCCTGGGCAGTCTCGACAATAAAACAAAAAATTAGCCGGGCGTGGTAGCGTGCGCCTGTAATTCCGGCTACTGGGAAGGCTGAGGCAGAAGGATCATCGGAGCCCAGCAGGTCGAGGCTGCGGTGGCCGGAAGTGGCCACTGTACTCCAGTCTGTGTGACAGAGTGAAACTCCAACTCAAAAAAAAAAAAAAAAAGTTATGATACAGTCACACCAGGGGATAATTTGTAGTGTTAGCAGGAAAAAAGAGTCTCATGATAAAACATTCTCTATAAATCACATTTTAAAACTATGTATATGAGAAAATACATATTTAAAAGATAGGCAGGATACAATAAACAGTTTATCCATAACTTCTGCAAAGTGAGATAAGAAAAGAAAGAGTTTAGAGAACAATTTATTAAGCAGCCATAATTTTGCATCTTTTGGTTTTTTTGATGAACAGGTATTTTTATTTTAAAACATCAAACAAGTTAAGAATAGAGAAGTTAACATGAACTGCATTAAAACAGGTATCGCAGGCGAGGTGAGTGGCTTACGCCAGTAATCCCAGGACTTTGGGAGGCAGAGGCGAGAGGATTGCCTGAGCCCACAGGTTCGAGACCAGCCTGGGCAATTTGGCAAGACCTCATTTCCACAATTAAAAAAAAAAAAAAAAAATCAGCCAGGCGTGGTGACATGCACCTGTAGTTCCAGATACTTGGAAGGCTGAGGCGGAAGGATCACCTGAGCCCAGAAAATCGAGGCTGCGGTGGCTGTGAGCTTGCCACTGAACTCCAGCCTGGGTGACAGACTGAGACTCCGGCTCAAAAACATAAAAAATAGCCTGTAGTTCCGGCTACTCGGAAGGCTGAGGCGAAAGGATTGCCGGAGTCCAGCAGGTCGAGGCTGCGGTGGCCAGATGTGTGCCACTGCACTCCAGTCGGGGTGATGGAGTGAGACTCCAACTCAAAAAAAAGTAATGTAAATAAATAAACAAACAGATGTCACAAATGGCATGGGTATGCCGGGCTCGGTGGCTCAGCCTATAATCTCGTGCCTTTGGGAGGCTGAGGTGAGTGGATTGCCTGAGCCCGCAGGTTTGAGACCCGCCTGGGCAGGCGAGACCTCATCTCTAAATAAATCAAAAAATCAGCCGGGCATGGTAGCGCATGCCTGTAATTCGGGCTACTCGGAAGGCTGAGGCGGAAGGATCGCCGGAGCCCAGCAGGTCGAAGCTGTGGTGGCCGGGAGCGGCCACTGCACTCCAGTCTGGGCGACAGAGTGAGACTCCAACTCAAAAAAAAAAAAAAGAAATGGCATAGGTATTCATGCTATAACACAATATACCCATTCTTGAAAACCATCCTTCTGCAAAAGCATGCACTCAAAAAGAGAGGATTTATGGGAAAAATAAGATTAAGGCAAACCACCTGAAACCCATGCAACTTTGTAACAAGATCACTAAAAAACCAGACTAGAACTCAGGAAACAGTTGGACATCCAGCAGGTGGCTTAGGGAGCTAGAGGCTACCTTAGGGGATATTTGAAATGAACAAAACAATCAAGTGGAAATGACGTCCACAGGTGTTGAGACAATACAGATGGAAGTGGAGCTCTGAGCCAGGAGGGCTGCCATTAAGACAGGGACAGAAGGACATGCAACACTGAAAACGAACTCCTCCGGGGCTCAAGTGCCGGCACTCATATTTAATTTCATTAATTTTTACTTTCTTAAAATAAACAAGAAGGGGAATTTGCCTGTGTGGCTGAGGGCTTTTCTCCTTCCAGCTGAAAGTTTAATTTCTATTTCTGCTCTTCACAACCTAGGGGAAAAAAAAAATCACATACAAACAACAACTTGTACATTATACTGACATCTCTCTGTTCACCGTGTATGAGCTAACTGGTATTCAAGACACACATCTTGAAGAACAGATCTTACTACAGTAATGGTTACCTTGCAAGACGGTTACTTTAAATATTTAACCTTATCTAGGTCTTTAATTTTAGTCAGCTATCAAAGGCTGGAACTTTAGTCAAAAATCAAAATAAATCACAGACAAGTACAAATATATACAAAAGCACAAACATATACAACAGCGTACTTATACCACAAAATCACTTAAATAAATCGATCAGTTATTTTAAATAAGATGTTTGCTTTCTTTAACATCAGCATTCAGGAATAAACAAGTTTCCGTTAGCTGAGATCTTGAACAAGTCACTTGATTCCTACGTATAAAATGAGAAAATCAGATTCTCCAAGGACTTTTCCCAGTTCTGAAGTATTATACACCTAATATATCTGAATTTCAGAATGATACTTTTTTCTCTTGAACAGACCTTGACTAGCAGCCCTCAGTACAATACAGAATTTTTGTTGTTGTTGTTGTTGTTTGTTTTTTGTTTTGAATTGGAGTCTCCCTCTGTCGCCCAGACTGGAGTGCAGTGGCCGCTCCCGGCCACCGCAGCCTCGACCTGCTGGGTTCTGGCGATCCTTCAGCCTCAGCCTTCCGAGTAGCCGGAACTACAGGCGCACGCTACCGCGCCCGGCTAATTTTTTGATTTATTGGAGAGATGAGGTCTCGCCAAGTTGCCCAGGCGGGTCTCGAACCCGCGGGCTCAGGCAATCCACTCACCTCAGCCTCCCAAAGTGCTGGGATTACAGGCTGAGCCACCGAGCCAGGCTTATTGTGTGCTTTATTTCTATTATTATTGCACTGCAATATATAATGAAATAATTGTACAACTCAGCATTTTTTTTTAAAAAGGCACAGATGGAAGTGGTAAATAAAATAGTGGGCAGGCAACAAGCGGACTAAAACAAGTGTCAGATCTGACTAAAAGCCTGCCACCAGATGCAGCTGTACAACTGAAGTACATCAACTCACTTGCCACTCACTGATAGGGTTTTGACGGAAGTCAGCAAACAATTGATTTATTAAGGTCTCTGTGCAGTCAAACCTCACTGCTCATGCTAGTCTGTATTTGCAGCCACTCCCAAGTGCTGGCATCACTGCCTCAGCTTCACCTCAGATCATCAGGCATTAGATTCTCCTAAGGAGCGTGCATCCTGGATCCCGCGCATGTGCAGTTCACAATAGGGTCGTGCTCCTGTGAGAATCTAATGCTGCCGCTGATCTGACAGGAGGCAGGCTCAGACAGTAACGCTAGCAAACGGGAACAGCGGTCAATACAGATAAAGCTTGGCTCACTTGCCTGCCGCTCACCTCCTGCTGTGCGGCCGGCTCCTAACAGGCCACAGTCCAGGGGTTAGGGACCCCTGCATAAGAAGGATTTTGAGTTATGCTCTTTAAGAAAAAGAATACAAGCCGGGCTCGGTGGCATGCCTTTGGGAGGCCGAGGTGAGTGGATTCTGAGCCCGCGGGTTTGAGACCCGCCTGGGCAGGCGAGACCTCATCTCTACAACAAAAACAAAAAATCAGCCGGGCGTGGTAGCGCGCGCCTGTAGTTCCGGCTACTTGGAAGGCTGAGGCGGAAAGATCGCCGGAGCCCAGTAGGTCGAGGCTGCGGTGGCCGGGAGCAGCCACTGCACTCCAGTCTGGGCGACAGAGTGAGACGCCAACTCAAAAAAAAAAAAAAAAAAAGAAAAAGAATACAGAAGACAAACCTCTAGCTTTCTACAATGCAAAGAAGCAACTCCGAAGAACTACAACTTTAAAACTGCTGTAGTCTAACACAATTATCAGGTCAGAAAGTTAAATGATTTGCCCGAGATCAAACACCCTAGTTAAACCTGCCATATCTACAACAGCCAACTCCTAAACCCAACCCAAGATCAGCTTTCCTTAAAAGCACTATCTTAGTTCTTATTAATGAGGTTTTTTACAGTCATAAAATAAATTCTATTTCATGAACTTGCTAATTGTCCTTTCCTATTTGCTACAATAGCTAGTGTTTTATCTTGAGCAACAACATTTGTAAACACAAATAGCTGGTAAGTAGATAAAGAAAATGTGTTTTCTTTTTTTTTTTTTGAGTTGGAGTCTCACTTGGTCGCCCAGACTGGAGGGCAGTGGCCGCTCCTGGCCACCACAGCTTCAACCTGCTGGGCTCCGGCGATCCTTCCGCCTCAGCCTTCCGAGTAGCCAGAATTACAGGCATGCGCTACCATGCCTGGCTGATTTTTTGATTTATTGTAGAGATGAGGTCTCACTGCCCAGGCGGGTCTCGAACCCACGGACTCAAGCAATCCACTCACCTTAGCCTCCCAAAGGCGTGGGATGACAGGCTGAGTCACCGAGCCCGGCTCAAAAATGTGTTTTCTAAAGCCAACGTTAAAGGCTTTATTTTTCTGCGGGGTGAAAATTTTAAAATAAACAATTTCTAAATGTACTATTTTACTAACAGGCAAACATAGTCTTAACTGGTCCTATTAATTACATAAAATAGCTAGCATTCATTGGGCACTTACTACGTGTTAATGTCTTCATGAAACACTTAAACGCATGTCACATCATTTAAGCTTAAGAACTCCCAAGAACAACGAAGTCCTATGCTAGAATTTTATCACAGAACCCAACTCGTAACTGCTACAGTGCCTTTAGCTCTTATTTCTAAATTAATTACCGAGATCAAACTATAGATACTTGAAAGGTGGTCAGACAGACTACAATATTGTATGATTCCATTTCTATAAAGTAATATAGGAAAACTAATCTGTCATGTTAGAATTCAAGAGTAATGGGAGAGCCGGGCTCAGTGGCTCAGCCTGTAATCCCGCGCCTTTGGGAGGCTGAGGTGAG
>NW_007248854.1:671538-676690 GCF_000164805.1 Carlito syrichta
AGCAGCCACCGCACTCCAGTCTGGGCGACAGAGTGAGACTCCAACTCAAAAAAAAAAAGAGTAATGGGAGAAGCCTGGAAGGTGGGGAGAGCTTGAGGTGCTAGTAAAGTTCTATTTCTTGTGCTTCTTGTATACATGTTATAAAGCTTAAAAAATTTACTTAGGCCGGGCACGGTGGCTCATGCCTGGTAATCCTAGCACTTTGGGAGGCCAAGGTAGGAGGACTGCTTGAGCCCAGGAGTTCAAGAGCAGCCTATGCAGCATAGCAAGACTTTGCCTCTACACAAAATACTAAAAGACTAGCCAGGAATGGTGATATGCACCTGTAGTCCCAGCTACTCGGGAGGCAGAAGTGGAAAGACTGCCTGAGACCAAGAGGCCAAGGCTGTAGTGAGCTGTGATTGTGCCACTGCACTCCCAACTGGGCAAGAGGGAAAACCAACTAAAAAAAAAAAAAAATCAACTCTATGTTCCTCAGGTCTTCAACATGCCCTAATCCTAGGCCTGCAAACTCTGTAATCTGGCAAACTATCTTCAGTCCCAGGCAATTTTGTGATATGTAAAACTGTATATTATATGTATATAATTAATGTATTATTTGGATAAGCTATCATGACTGTTAGAACAACATCCAATGCACTGACATCCTTCTTGGATGGTAACCACTTAACCAACTACAAAGACAAGCTTATTTTAAGAAAATTCGGCCAGGTTCGGTGGCTCATCCTGTAATCCCAGCGCTTTGGGAGGCCGAGGTGAGCGGACTGCCTGAGCCCCCGGGTTTGAGACCCACCTGGGCAACTTGGCAAGACCTCATCTCTACAATAAATCAAAAAATCAGCCGGGCGTGGTAGCGTGCGCCTGTAATTCTGGCTACTCGGAAGGCTGAGGCGGAAGGATCGCCGGAGCCCAACAGGTCGAGGCTGTGGTGGCCGGGAGCAGCCACTGCACTCCAGTCTGGGCGACAGAGTGAGATGCCAACTCAAAAAAAAAAAAAAAGAATGGAAGAACATATTTGCAAATTATATATATAAGGAATACCCAGAATATATCAAGAACTCATATAATTCAACACAGAAACAAACCACCCAGTTCAAAAATGAGCAAAGAGTACATTTTCTTTTCTCCAAAGAAACTATACAAATGGCCAATAAAGATGTTCAACATCTATAGCCAGCAGGGAAATGTAAATCAAAACCACAATGACATACCACTTCATACCTATTATTAAAAAAATGAAATAAAGTACTGGTGGCCAGGCATGGTGGCTCATGCCTGTCATCCCAGATCTTTGGAAGGCAGATGTGGGAGGACTGCTTCAGCCCAGGAGTTTGAGACCAGCCTGGGCAACATAGTGAGACTTCATCCCTACAAAAAGAAAAAAAAAAAAGCCAGGCATGGTAGTGCATGCCTGTAGTCCTGGCTACTTGGGAGGCTGAGGTGGAAGGATCACCCGAGCCCAGGAGGTTGAGGCTGCAATGAGCCATGATCGTGCCACTAGACTCCAGTTCCAGCCTGGGCAACAGAATAAGACTCAAAAAAATATGACTCAAAAAAAAGTATTGCAAAGATACAGAGAAAGTGGAACCCTCATGCACTTTTAGTGAGACTGTAAAACAGTATACCTAAAAATATTGAAAGCCGAGATTCAGGCTGGGTGTGATGGCTCATTCCCATAATCTCAGCACTTTGGGAAGCCTAGGCAGGAGGATCACTTGAGGCTAGAAGTTGGAGACCAGCCTGGGTAACACAGCCAGATCCCAGCTCCACAAAAAAAAAAAAAATCAGCTATGTGTGGTGGCACACAGCTATGAGCCCAGTAACTCTGGAGGCTGAGGCAGGAGTACCCCTGGAGTTCAGGAACTGAAGGCTACAGTGAGCTATGATCACACTACTACCACTCCAGCCTGCCTGACAGAGCAAGACCTTGTCTCTTAAAAAAGAAAAAAAAAAAAGGCTGGGTGCGGTGGTTCACACCTATAATCCCAGCACTTTGGGAGGCCAAGGTGAGGGGATTGCCTGAGCCCAGCCTGGGCAACTTGGTAAGACCTCATCTCTACAATAAATCAAAAAATTAGCCAGGTGTGGTGGGCGCTTGCCTGTGGCTCCAGCTACTCGGAAGGCTGAAGCAGAAGAATCACCCGAGCCCAGCAGGTCAAGGCTGCGGTGGCCGTGAGCATGCCACTTCACTCCAGCCTGGGCGACAGAGTAAGACCCCTAACTCAAAAAAAAAAAAAACCAAACAACATTGTGCTAAGTGATAAAAGTCAAAAACAAAAGGGCGAATGTTGTTAGGACTTCATTTGAGACAGAAAGTAGAAAAGAGGTTACCAAGAAGGTAGACGTGCTGGGTGCGTTATTGTTTCAATGGGTACAGAATTCTGTCCCTCTGGAGAAGTGGCGACGGGACTTATCCTTTGATGGGTACAGTTTTTGTATGGGAGGATGGAAAAGTTCCAGGAAACGGAGATGATGGCAGTACAACATTGTAAAGTACAGTTCCTTGGCATCTGTGAAGGAATGGCGCAAAGTCCTGATGTGAAACTGCACAGAATCTGCACATAACCTATGAGCATCCCCCCATGTAAATCATCTCTAGATTATTTAGAATACCTAATACAGTGACACTATGTAAATAGTTGCTGTGTTGCCTAGAGAATAATGTCAAGAAAAAATCTGTACAGTGCAAATGCATTTTTTCCAAATATTTTAAGTCCACAATTGGTTGCATCAATGAACGTGGAGGCCATAGACAGAAAGGGTAGACAATGAATCGTGCACTTAAAAAATGATTTAAATGGTCAGCTTCATACCATTTTACTATTTGGAAAAAAAAACTAAGAATACTGGAGAGCCACTGTTTTTTTGGGTTGGGGGTCTCACTCTGTCGCCCAGGCAGGCGCACAGCGGCACAATCACAGCTCCCCTCAGCCTTGACCTCTTGGGCACAGGTGATGCCTTCAGTTCATTCTGGGACTACAAGCGCACACCACCACACTGGCTAATTTTGTTATATTTTTTCTAGAAACAAGGTCTCACTATGCCGTCTAGGCTGTGAAGATTCTTAAACAGTAGAACAGCAACCTAAATACTGTAGAAGAATTATTTTAGACTGTGGAAGAGATAAAGCATGGAAGTTGAGAATAAGAAATAAGGTTTTAAAACAGGGTTGGAAAGGAAAGCAAAGAGGTGCTGGAGGAACTATGCCCTCAGCCTAAAATGGGACAGCATTCACTCTGACCTAAGAGGTTTCTTACAGGATTTTATTGGATACAGTTGTTTCTGGGTCTAATGTTGACCCTCAGTATATGTAAATCTGGGGTCCCGTTGTTGATGTTGAGTTTGCACAGAAGGGCATTAATGACCAACCTGTTCAAGGAACTTTATTTACTTATTTATTTTTTGAGTTGGAGTCTCACTCTGTCACGGCCACCGCAGCCTCCACCTGCTAGGCTCCGGCGATCCTTCCTCAGCCTTCCAAATAGTCGGAACTACAGATGCGTGCTACCACGTCCGGCTATTTTTTATTTTATTGTAGAGATGGGGCTGGTCTTGAACCCACAAGGTCAAGCAATCCACTCGCCTCGGCCTCCCAAAGTGCTGGGATGACAGGCTGAGCCACCTAGCCTGGGCTTCACGGAACTTCAAAGACAAATGACAATCTTATCAGATAAATAAATGCAACAAACATACTTTTGAACTTAGAGCTCTCTCAAGTCAAACACTAACTTTCCCTCAGTTGTTACAAAGACGATACAATTTTAATTCCATTACAATACCTTTGAAATATAAGCAACATTTCAGGAATCAGTGTCTGCATATAAATGACACCACACTGCCTGCTCGGTGGCTCAGTCTGTAATCCCACGCCTTTGGGAGGCTGAGGTGAGTGGATTGCCTGAGCCCGTGGGTTCGAGACCCGCCTGGGCAGCGAGACCTCATCTCTACAATAAATCAAAAAGTCAGCCAGGCGTGGTAGTGCACGCCTGTAGTTCCGGTTACTTGGAAGGCTGAGGTGGAAGGATCGCTGGAGACCAGCAGGTGAGGCTGCGGTGGCTGGGAGCAGCCACTGCACTCCAGTCTGAGCGACAGAGTGAGACTAACTCAAAAAAAAAAAAATGACACCACACTGCTAATGTTCCTTAGTAGCAACATTTTCCCACGTTTCTCACTTCAAACAAACAATTATTTATTAATCTATCATCTCCCCCTCTGCTGTGGCAACGAGGTAAGACAGAATGTATTGCTGAGGGACAAAAATATAAAGGCTCCAACCAGCCAGAATTAGAAAACAGAACTAGAAGTGAGATTCCTTATCTCTTCCCTTTTCCACTGTGGCCCAGATCCTCGACAGATGTACTACAGGTATCTCCCTATTAAGAATATAGTCCGGGCACAGTGGTTCACACCTGTAATCCCTGTGATTTGGGAGGCTGAGGCAAGAAGATTGCTTGAGTCCAGCAGCGTGGGACCAGCCTGGAATACATAGCAAGACACTGTCTCTACCAAAAAAAAGAACAAAATCAAAGTATTAGCCAGGCATGGCTGCATGTACCTGCAGTCCCAGCTATTTGGGAGGCTAAGGCGAGCCGTGATTGTGCCACTGCCCTCCAGCCTGAGTGAAACCCTGACAAAAAAAAAAAGAATACAGACATTACAGAAGTGCTAAAGCTGAGAAACAACATTTCTAGAATTTTGACATTCCTTTTTTTAAAGACATCTGGCTCAACATATACAAAATCGCATATCCTCTTAGATTTAGTAAATGCAGAAATCCTGGTCTCATATGGGTGCTCTCTTCCACCACAGTAAATCCAACGTATTGTCCGTTTCCAATTCTACCTGAGAGACACCGGTCCAGAAATAAGTCCTAACTTAAAGTCTTCATCTCTCTCCGCGTCCCTCCGCCACTTAAAACTATCTACTCAGTATTTACTGAACCATGGGCTAGAAACTCCATTTTCGGCTCTGAAATCAAAAAGGCCGCCTTACGTTTACATAGTTACTGGGACAGGAAAGCAAGTTACACAAAGCGACACCAGTAGCAGACGGCTCCAAGGACGGAGAGGCGTCAACAGCGCGCGGCGGGGGGTGGGGGCCCAAGGTGAGTCCCGGGCAGCGGCCCCGAAGCCCGCCAGCCGCCAGCCGGGTC
>NW_007248854.1:677562-692540 GCF_000164805.1 Carlito syrichta
GGCGCAGGGGCAGGGCCGTCGCGGTCGGGTGCGCAGGCGCAGACTGCGACTCTGAAGTCACGTGTTTCCCCGGGTTTCCCAGGCTGGGGGCTTTGGCCCAGGGGGTCTTCTGGTTTGGGACGGCGGAAAGAGAGCTCGTTTTTCTTCGGAGTTCATGGCTGCGACTTAAGGCTCCCTCGGGAAGTGGGTTTTACTTCGCTCAAGACACAGCTGGCTTTGGGAACATTTACAGATCACGTTGCATGTGGGCCTGCTCCGTGCAGTAATTCAGAAAGTATTAAACACCTGTCTTCAGTTTTGCCCTAAATGATGAAAGCATCATCCCTCTTTTTTAGGAAGTTCACGGTCCAGTGACAGACACACATAGTTACAGGATCAAAGAAGTCAGGAAGCGATGGAGACAGATGAGGGGCAGGGTGAACTGGCTAAGAATGTGGCCCCTGAATCTTGAAAGGGAATTAGAGTTTAGATAGGTGGTGAGGGATAATAGGGGTATAACAGGCCAAGGGACCACCACATGCAAATGCAGAGACTGGGTAATAAGAAATAGCCAATATTTAACACATGATGTGCCAGGCAAAATATAAGCACAATATACAAATACTATGTTGTTGGTTTGTAGCTCATTTCATCCTCACAGCCCTGTGAGGTACATTCTGTTATTGTTTCCGTTCAAATCAAGACAGGCTAACATCCAGTGCTCCTTTATTGGGCAAGGTGACAATTTGCTTATGCCTTAGGATTTAGCTGGGGGAGGTGAAAGTGGAGAGGAAGGTAGAAGTCACATAATGAGGAGCTAAGTAATTTGGATTTTATTGTGAAGGCAATGGAAAAAATCGCTGCAGGGCAATTTTTAAAAATTAACAAATGTCTTTAGAAAAAGCCCTCAGGGAGCAGTGAGGAGAATGGAAGGAAGTGTTTAGGAGGATTTGGTGATAATCTGGGAACTAAAGAATGAAAGAAACTGCAGTAGAATTGAAGAGGAAAGTATACGTTTAAGAAACAATTATGAGACCGTGGGTTCGAGACCCGCCTGGGCAGGCGGGACCTCATCTCTACAATAAATCAAAAAAATTAGCTGGGCGTGGTAGCGCGCGCCTGTAATTCCGGCTACTCGGAAGCCTTAGGCGGAGGGATAGGCGGAGGGATCACCAGAGCCCAGCAGGTCGAGGCTGCGGTGGCCGGGAGCGGCCACTGCGCTCCAGTCTGGGCCACAGAGTGAGACTCCAACTCAAAAAAAAAAAAAAAATTAACAATTAGCTGGGCTCTGTGGCTCAAGCCAGTAATCCCAGCACTTTCGGAGGCTGAAACCAGAGGATTGCCTAAGACAGGGGTTGGACACCAGCCTGGCAACTTGGTGAGACCTATCTCTACAATAAATCAAAAAATCAGCCGGGCGTAGTGGCGTGCACCTGTAGTTCCAGCTACTTGGAAGGCTGAGGTGGAAGGATCACCTGAACCCAGCAGGTTGAGGCTGCGGTGGCCGTGAGTGTGCCACTGCACTCCAACCTGGGCGACAGAGGGACACTCCAATGCAAAAAAAACAAAGAAAAAGAAATGAAAGAAACACTTACTCAAGCCTGTAAACCCAGCCCTTTTGGAGGCCAAGGTGAGAGGATTGCCTGAGGTTCGAGACTATCCTGGGCGACTTGGTGAGACCTCATCTCTACAATAAAAGTCAAAAAATTAGCTGGGCGTGGTGGCACATGCCTGTAGTTCCAGCTACTTGGAGGGCTGAGGCAGAAGGATCGCTGTAGCCCAGCAGGTCGACGTTAGGGTGGCCATGAGCGTGCCACTGCATTCCAGCCTGGGCGACAAAGTGAGACCAACTCAAAAAAAAAAGAAACAACTAGAAGATTAAACCACAGTTGTTGATGAAAACTGCCAGACTTTGTAAACTTTAAAGACAGTTTATTCTGGACCAAACTTATCTACACCCCTGGCCCAGGAGGTTCTGCGAACATGTGCCCACTGTGATTATATACAATTTTATGGCAGCAAAAATTACAAAAACCATAAATCAATACATGTGAGGGTCTCATTGGTTTGACCAGAGGAGGGACATTTCCATAGGTGAGTTCAAAGATTTCTTGACTGATAATATGTAGCTCTTATCTAAGGAATTTGGGAAACAGGAGACAAAATGTTTTGCTAGAAAAAGGGTTGGAAAGATTCCAGGTTTGTTGATATGTAGATAAACTATATAAGTGGCAGACCTCAGAAAGGATAGACAAGTATCTTGGAAGGCTCCCTGGGAGTTTGGGAATCCACAAGAGATGGCTTTTTTCAGGGCCATAAACTAGCTTGATTTCTGCTGGGTGTAGTGGCTCACACCTGTAATCCTAGCACTTAGGGAGGCTGAGGCGAGGGGATTGCCTGAGCCCACAGATCTGAGACCAACCTGAGCAACACTGATGAGACTTCGTCTCCACAACAAATCAAACAATTAGCTGGGTGTGGTGGCCCATGCCTGTGGTTCCAGCTACTTGGAAGACTGAGGTAGAAGAATCCCCTGAGCCCAGCAAGTCAAGGCTGCAGTAGCCATGAGCATGCCACTGCATTCCAGCCTGGGCGACAGAGTGTGAGACTCCTGCTCAAAAAAAGAAAGCAAAAAAAAAAAACAACCCTGATTTCTTTCTTTGTTGTTGTTTGTTTTTACTTTATTTTATATTAAGATCTGGGGTACAAGTCAGGATTGGGTACATGAGTCTTTGTTTGTTATGCAATGTCATGCCAGAGTTAAGTTGGAGGCAAACTTTAGGATATAGGGTAATAAAACCCGCCTGGTGAGTTCTTATCAGGCATGACCCTCCAAGCCTCTTATGAATTTGGGTAAGAAAAAGGTCATATTTAATCCTCACAGGATTTGGTGAACAATTAGACCAATTTAGTGAGATTATAGAGGAAAGAGTCTAGGATAACATAAATATTTCAATCGTGTGACTTTTTTTTTTGAATTGGAGTCTCACTCTATTGCCCAAGCTGGAGTGCAGTGGCACACTCATGGCCACCACAGCCTCGACCTACAGGTCTCAGGTGATCCTTCTGCCTCAGCCTTCCAAGTAACTGGAACTACAGTCACGCGCCACCACACCTGGCAAATTTTTTGATTTATTGTAGAGAAGAGTTCTTGCCAAGTTGCCCAGCCTGGTCTTGAACCTGTGAGCTTAGGCAATCTTTTCACCTTGACTTCCCAAAGTGCTGGGATTATAGGCGTGAGCCACCGCACCCAGCTGTGTGGCTTCTATAAATGAAGTAAGATGCCTATAGAACATCTAGGAGAGGTGCATAGTAGATAGTGGGAAAGATGAGTCTGGAATTGAAGAAAAAGGAGGAGGATAAAGTTACAGATATGGGAGTCATTGGACTGGGTGATAGTTGAAGCCCAAGAAGTGTGAAAAGAGAAGGCTAAAGATGCGGCAGAAACATTAAAAAAAAAAATAAAGTGAAATAATTATTTTTAACTGAACATAGCCAAAGCAGGGGCACAGTAATTACATGTATTTCTCATGTAATATCACACAGTGTAGTGACTTTAATAGACAAATGGTACCAGGCACAGTGGCCTGTAATCCCAGCACTTTGGAAAGCAGAGGTGGGAGGACCACCTAAGCCCAAGAGTTTGATACCAGCCTAGGAAACATAGCAAGACCTCACCCTTACAGAAAAAAAATTAAAAAATTAAAAAATTAGCCTGGCGTGGTGGCACATGCCTGTAGTCTCAGCTACTCAGATGACTGAGATGGAAGGATCGCCTGAGCCAAGGCGTTCAAGGCTTTGGTGAGCTGTTATCATGCCACCGCACTTCAGTCTGGGCGACAAAGTGAGACTCTAACTCAAAAAAAAAAAAAAAATTAGACAAATGAAGTTCCCTAAAGAATTGTTGCTACTTAGCTGGGCATGGTAGCAGATGCGTGTAGTTCCAGCTACTTGGAAGGCTGAGCCAGAAGGATCGCTGGAGCCCAGCAGGTCGAGGCTGTGGTGGCCGGGAGCGGCCACTGCACTCCAGTCTGGGCGACAGAGTGAGACTCCAACTCAAAAAAAAGAAAAAAAGAATTGTTGCTACTTAGTTTATGACTATGGACAAACCACTAACCTCTCTGAAACTCGAATTCCTTTTCTATGAGAATTGTATTAATAATACCTGCTTTCTAGGAGTATGAGGGTAAAAGCTTATAGTGGATGATATACATTTAAAAAAAACATAAGGTACTTAATAAAATAGGTTTATGAACAATGGTGTATTAGTCAGCTAGGGCTGCTATAACAAAATACCACAGACTGGATGACTTTTTTTTTTTTTTTTTTTTGAGTTGGAATCTCACTCTGTCGCCCAGGCTGGAGTGCAGTGGCCGCTCCCGGCCACCGCAGCCTCGACCCACTGGGCTCCGGCGATCCTTCCGCCTCCGCCTTCCAAGTAGCCGGAATTACAGGCGTGCGCTACCACGCCCGGCTGATTTTTGATTTGTTATAGAGATGAGGTCTCGCCAAGTTGCCCAGGCGGGTCTTGAACCCACGGACTCAGGCAATCCACTCACCTCAGCCTCCCAAAAGCACGGGATTACAGGCTGAGCCACTGAGCCCGGCCAGACTGGATGCCTTAAAGAACAGAGCTGTTTTCTCACAGTTCTGGAGACTGGGAGTCCAAGATCAAGGTGCTAGTGAGGTTGGTTTCTCCTGAGGCCTCTCTCCTTAACTTTTAAAGGGTTGCCTTCTCATGATGTCTTCACATGATCTCTTTGTGCACATATATGTACACACACATGTTCACACACAGTACTGGTCTATTCCTCTTGTTATAAGAACACCATCTTATTAAGTTAGGGTCCCACCCTGATGACCTTATTTACATCAGTTACTTCTTTTTCTTTTGTTTTTTTGAGTTGGAGTCTCACTCGGTCGCCCAGACTGGAGTGCAGGGGCATGCTTCAGGTCCACAGCCTCGACCTGCTGGGCTCCGGCAATCCTTCTACCTCAGTCTTCCAAGTAGCCGGAACCACTGGCATGCGCCACCACACCCGGCTAACTTTTATTTACTGTAGAGATGAGGTCTCGCCAAGTTGCCCAGGCAGACCTCAAACCCACGGGCTCTGGCAATCCACTCACCTTGGCCTCCCGAAGTACTGGGATTACAGGCTGAGCCACCGAGCCTGGAGTTACTTCTTCAAAGGCCCTATCCAACCTGTGAATTTTGGTGGGGACATAGTTCAGTCAAGAACAGATTATTATTCCCAGCTGTCGCTCCAATTTTGCCTATGAAGTCAGCAGAAAGAGTCTCGAATCAGGCAGCCGTGATGATATGGAGACCTGCTATGGTCTGCCCATATGACCACAGCCCCTAGAAAAGGGCATGGCGAAGGATCGAGCAGGCCCGCACGTACCCACATTCCTAGGAGCTAAAAAAGGTGTGCTTCCCTTACCTCCTATGCATTCCCAGTAAATAACTTCAAAGAATCCTTAACTTCCCTGCAGACTGTGCCTAAGTAACGGAGAGAAATAAATTCCCACTTAGTCCCTTTTCTTAGTAGTCATGGGTTTGAATAATGCAGCGTCAAGGTCATCATAAGACTTGTGGTTTGTATAACTTTTGTATCAGTGTAATGGTGAGTCTTGTGTATAACAACATGTAATGAGGAATGATGTCTTAGGCCTCCTTAACTCCGTTCACTCTGTGGTAAGCTTGATTAACGCCTGTGCCTGGTGTGACTGTGAGATACCTCTGATAACTGGTGTCAGGAAATGCGGACCATAAAATGTCATTATTGACAAAATGCAGCTGTAGCTTAAGTTCTATATAATGCTCTGTTGGCCACATAGTCAGTGCATAGGTACCAACAACCCTGAGCACATAAAAGAGGTTGAAGGAGGAGAAGAACCATTTTGGAAAGGCCAGGAGCCAGGCTGCGCTCCCTGGATTCACATTCAGAAATAAACTTCTTTCTATCAATTTTTCTTTCTCTTATTAGCAGCCAAGCGTTACTCCATAACAGTAGCAGATATTAAGTAGGGAACAGGTCTTATGAAAGCAAGACTTTAGAAATCTACAGATTACTGAGAAGCAAGATGAAAAGAGACATTGTAAAAGTTGGATCTGGCCAGGCTTGATGGCTCAGCCTATAATCCCAGCACTTTGGGAGGCCGAGGTGAGTGAATTGCCTGAGCCTGTGGGTTCGAGACCAGCTTGGGCAACTTGGCGAGACCTTGTCTCTACAATACAAGTCAAAACTTGGCCAGGCGTGGTGGCGTGCACCTGTTGTTCTGGCTCCTTGGGAGGCTGAGGTGGAAGGATCGCCTGAGCCCAGCAGGTCGGCGCCGGGATGACCGTGAACAAATCACTGCACTCCAGCCTGGGTGGCAGAGTGAGTCTCCAACTCGGAAAAAAAAAAACAAACGTTAGATCTAAGGGGCACATTTGGATGTTTATTTTCCATGTGTCCTTCTAGGATACACTCTCGACCTTTCTTCACCCTGCTTTCAGCCCTAAGAAGCTGACCTACATGGACAGCATCCATTGGCTCCTTTGTCACAGCTTCTTGTTCAAGATTGGGAAGTGGAAGAAAGTGAGTTCCAATTTATTAATTCTCTCAGCTCTGACTGGGCACAGTGGCTCACGCCTATAATCCCAGCACTTTGGGAGGCCAAGGTGAGAGGATTGCCTGAGCCCACAGGTTCAAGACCAGCCTGGGCAACTTGGTAAGACCTCATCTCTACAATAAATCAAAAAATTAGCTGGGTGTGGTAGCGTGCACCTATAGTTCCAGCTACTTGGAAGGCAGAGGCGGAAGGATCGCCTGAGCCCTGCAGGTTGAGGTTGCGGTGGCTGTGAGCATGCCACTGTACTCCAGCCTGGGGGACACAGTGAGACTCCAACTCAAAAAAATAAAATATGAAATATAATTCTCTCAGCTCCTTTCCTGCTGGCTGTGTCTCTGCCAAAAGACCACAGCTTCCATCGTACCATTACCCTCTTTTGGGCTTCTGGAACCACTGTCTTATCTTTTCAGGCCTGGTAGTACAAACCACTCTCTGCTCTTGGTTGCACCATGGTACTAACTGAGAAACCCCAGCCTGGCCACCTACCCTGCTGATGCCAGTGCAGACCTAACTAAACACAAAAACTCTGGATTGGATACTTTACAACAGCAGAGACACTGGCCACCATAATCCCAAGGCTGGTCCCATAGGAAGCAGAGGTACCTGCAAGCCGTAATTCCTAGATAGACTTTCCATGCAAATAGCTGGAACTACCTCCAGCCACCTAGCACTAACCTTACTGGTAAGTTCAGATATTACCACCTAATTAGCAACACCCAGAGACTCTATTTTCCTAATACCAAAAGAGATCTTTTGGTTTAAAAGAACTACCATTTTTCTCCTCCCCTAACCTTACTCGCCAGAGCCTAGCTGTGCTTCTTTACAGAAAACTTTTCTTTCTTTTTTTTTTTTTTTTGAGTTGGAGTCTCACTCTGTCGCCCAAGCTGGAGGGCAGTGCCACCGCAGCTTCGACCTGCAGAGCTCAGGTGATCCTTCCACCTCAGCCTTCCCAGTAGCCAGAACTACAGGCGTGCACTACCACGCCCAGCTAGTTTTTGGTTTATTGTAGAGACAAGGTCTCACCAAGTTGCCCAGGCAGGTCTCGAACCCGCAGGCTCAGGCAATCCACACACCTCAGCCTCTCAAAGCGCTGGGATTACAGGCTGAGTCACCGAGGCTGGCCAGTTAAACTTTTCTACTCACCACTCAATCACTGAAATCATTGTCTTTATTTTCTCTTTAACAATATTACTGCTTTTAAAAAAAAATCGAGGTCTCACTCCGTTGCTCAGACTGAAGTGTGGTGGGACAATCATGGCTTACCACAGCCTCCACTTCCTAGGCTCAGATGAACCTTCCACCTCAGCCTCCTAAGTAGCTGGGACTACAGGCATGCACCATCACACCAGACTAATTCTTTTTAATTTTTTGTAGAGAAAGAGTCTCTCTATGTTGCCCAGACTTGTCTCAAACTCCTGGGCTTCAGCAGTCCTCCTGCCTCGGCCTCTCAAAGTGCTAGGATTACTGGTGTGAGCCACCACACCTGGCCATTATTGCTTTTTTGGTTCTCCTTACTAAACTTTTTACTTATTACTTTTTGTTAATACTCTCCTTACTAAATAATTTTCAGTTACCCATTTGGAATATGCTATCTTTTTCCTTTTTTGTCACTTACCTAATATAAACATTTAAAATTTGTTCAACACCAATGAAATTGGAGGCTGGACAACTAACATAGCAAGATGGAGGTAAATATATGAGCATTGCCAGCATAGAGCTGATAGTGTCATAGCTCACAATCACCAAAGTAGATGTGTTCATCAGGAAATATACAGAAAAGCAAAGGGTCCCAGGAGAAATTTAAGGACAACCGTAAATAGGGACATAAGTGAGAAGAGTTAGCAAAGAAGCAGAGAGACAGAAGGAAAATCACAAAAGTCAAGGCGCAAACACCAAAAGGATCTGGGTGCAGTGGATTACAACTGTAATCTCAGCACTTTGGGAGGCTGAGGTGAGAGAGTTCGAGACCACCCTAGGCAACATAGAGAGACCTTGTCTCTAAAAAAGGCTAAAAGAATAAAGACTGAAAAATGTCTTTTTTGTTTTTTTGAGTTGGTGTCTCACTCTGTCGCCCAGGATGTGAAGTGCAGTGGCACACTCCTGGCCATCGCAGCCTCGACCTGCTGGGCCTAGACGAGCTTTCCGCCTCTGCCTTCCAAGTAACTGGGACTGCAGACGCAGGCCACCATCCCTAGTTTTTGTGATTTATTATAGAGACGAGGTCTCACCAAGTTGTCCAGCCTGGTCTCGAACCCCTGGGCTCAGGCAATCCTCTCACTTCGGCCTCCCAAAGTGCTGGGATGACAGGCTGAGCCACCGCGCCCGACCAAGAAATGCTTTTGAATGTAACAAAGGGGTCATTGGTTATTATCCAAACAGCCAGTACAGTTCAGTCAATTAAGGCTGGAATCAGGTCACTGACAACCACAAAAAATTCTTCAGGGTCTCCAGTGTGTCAGGCACTGTGCTAAGCCCTCAGAAGCTGAAGATTACTACATGTCCCTATTCTTAGGAACACACCTACTTGTGAGAGCTCCTCACAAGCAAAGTGTTGATTGTTCCTGTTTTTCTGATGACAAAGCTGACATTCAGATAAGTGTGTAACTGATTCAGTTATACCACTAAGGAGCTGTGTAGCCTTCTCTGGGTTATATTATGTAGAAACAGGCTTTACATATATGCACAGAAACTTTTGGTAGACATCACATGGAGATGCTCTTTTAGGTGACTTTTTTCTCACCTATATTTTCTTTTTTTCCTTTTTCCTTTTTTCTGGAAAGCAAGATTTATTGAGAGGACAGAAAAGCTTCCACAGTGGGAAGGGACCCAAAGGGGTTGCCCTCTCATCTATATTTTCTACATTTCTTCAATGATTACAAATAGTACATATAATAATGTTAGATTAATTTCAGCCTAAAGCTACCTCCATATCAATGATTGAATTAAAAAAATTATGCCAGTCCAGTCTCATAACAGCCCGAAGACGCAGGATCTGCCAAGAACTCGTAGGCTAAGCAGGGTTGGCCCAGTTAGTGATTGGATGGGAGACTGCCTGAGAAAACCGCGTATCCAGCTCCCTGAAGCTCAAAAGCTGGGTGCGGTGACTCACACCTGCCATCCCAGAACTTAGGGAAGTGGAGGCGAGAAGATTGCCTGAGCCCAGGGGATTGAGGCCAGCCTGAGCAACATGGCAACACCTTGTCTCTACAATAAATCAAAAACTAGCTGGGCATGGTGGTTCCAGCTACTTGGAAGACTGAGGCGCAAGGATTGCCTGAGCCCAGCGGGTCGAGGCTGCAGTGACTGTGAGCATGCCATTGCACTCCAACCTAGGTGACAGAGTGAGACTCTGACTTAGAAAAAAGGGCCAGATTTCTGGGGTTTGAGGTGGGAGTGGGACATTGGCTGATGTCCAGAATCACTCTCTGTCTACATGTTGTCTCCAAGCAGTATCTCTGCTTTATGTGGCTGTGTCCGGGAGTGGACCCATTAGCTTGAGGCTGCCTCTGGACTCAGTTGCCTGGATTCAATTCAGGTACCCACCTGCCTTTTCTCCCTGTTTTTACTTCTTTCCTCTAGTTCAAGGAACCAAAACCTTGAGTTCTTTCTATTTCTTCTGCTTCTGTACAATGGAATCACTTTTTAGTGCTGACTTTATTCAAGGTGTTTTGTATGTACTTGTAAATCCTCTTCCCTCAAGGCAGACACTAGAAACTCTGCAGCCGAGAATTGAGCCAGCCCACAGGCATGTTTTGTTTGGTTGCATACACACATACACAAACACACACACATATTGATGATCCTTGATTTACAGCATGCAAAAGTATTACATATTTCTAAAAAACCGTATTTCACATGCCTATACCACCATTGCTTTTCATTATCAGTACAGTATTCAATAAATTACACAAGATAGTCAACACTTCATCATGAAATAGTCCTCGTGTTGAATGGTTTTGTTCAACTAGAGACTGATAAAAGTGTTTGGGGCATGTTTAAGGTAGACCAGGCCAAACTATGTTTGGTTAGGTGTATTAAGTGCATTTTTGACTTATGATGTTTTCAATTTGCAATGTATTTACTGGGATATAACCTCATTGTAAGTCAAGGAGCGTGTGTGTGTGTGTGTGTGTGTGTGTAGCAGTATATTATTGGAGATATTTGGGCCTTCATAGTATGTATAGCCTTTTGTTTTTCCTGTAGTTTCTAATTGCCTTTCTGTTTTTTCACATTGTTTACCTTATCATAGTAATTGTTTCTTTTTTTTTTTTTTGAGTTGGAGTCTCACTCTGTTGTCCAGCTGGAGTGCAGTGGCACACTCACTGCCACCTCAGTGTTGAATTGCTTGTCTCTGGTGATCCTTCTGCCTCAACCTTCCAAGAAGCTGGAACTACAGGCATGTACTACCATGCCCAGCTAGTTTTTTATTTATTGTAGAGGTAAGGTTTTGCCAAGTTGCCTGGGCTCAGGCAATCCACTCGCCTTAGCCTCCCAAAGTGCTGGGATTACAGGCTGAGCCACCAAACCTGGCCGGTTTTTTAAATTTTTAAGTTCTATTTAAACTCTTATTTTGTTGCATTTTTAAGGATATCTTTCTTTTGAAGCTCTCCAACCTCCAGTTTAGTCTGGATTGATTACTCTATAAATCTGTTACACAGCTGTCATCCTGAAATTTTCCTTCACTGATAATTTGGATAAGCACTATTATTCCCTGAATCTACTGTTTTTCTCTTCTATGATGTACTCCTCATGTTTTTGGAGCCTCAAATAGCTTCTATGAAAAAACAGATGGGAAATAAATTTTCTGAGTCCTTGCATGTCTGAAATGAGTTTATTTTACTCTTACATTTGATTGACATCTTGAACAAGTATATACTTCTTTCTATATGGAAAGCCATGTATTCTCAGATCCTAGAAGGCATTGCTTTTTCTCTCGTTTCCTATCTTGCTGCTTAGAAGACTTATGCTAGTTTTTTTTTGTTTTTGTTTTTGTTTTGAGTTAGAGTGTCACTCTGTCGCCCAGACTGGAGTGCAGTGGCCGCTCCCAGCCACCGCAGCTTCCACCTGCTGACCTCCAGTGATCCTTCTGCCTCAGCCTTCCGAGTAGCTGGAACTACAGGCGTGTGCTACCACGCCCAGCTGACTTTTGATTTATTGTAGAGATGAGGTCTCGTCAATTTGCCCAGGCGGGTCTCGAACCCGCGGGCTCAGGCAATCCACTCACCTCAGCCTCCCAAAGTGCTGGGATTACAGGCTGAGCCACCGAGCCCGGCCAATTTTTTTTTTGTAATGGGAATAAACCACTATTCAAATATGGGTCTTCCTGAGTGGTTGATCTTCTTGTGTCATATTTCCACTCATTTTCCTTCTTTCCTTCCCTCCCTCCTTCCCTTTCTCTTTTATTTCATTTTCTGGTAGACTTCCTCAACTTTGTTTTGTAATTTTAATTTCAAAAAGCCCCCCTCTTTTTTGACTGTTCTTCTTTCATAGTACCCTATTATTGTTTCATATATACAATGACTTATTGAATTGCCAGTACTAAGGGCTGTTTTTTTTTCTCCGTTTGTTTGTTTTTTTAGTTCTGTGTTCAGAATTATCCCTATGTTGATGAAAGATGTGAAACTCTGTAAAATATGTGAGATAGTTTATTCTGAGTCAAATATAAGTGACCCTCAGTCCATGACGCCTGTCCTAAGAGGTCCTGAGAATGTGTGTCCAAGGTGGTTGAGTGGCAGTTTGGTTATATACATTTTAGGAAGACAGAAGTTACAAAAAACCATAAATCAATACGTAGAAAATTTGCATCGGTTCATCCTGGAACGTGGGACATCTCCAAGCAGGACTTGGTACTTCTTTGCTTGTGGCACATCTGTGGAAGCAGTCATCTTTCATGGCAGCATTTTCTTCTTAGGTTGAGTATGTTTCTATCATTTTGGTGTGAACTACCTTCTTTTATTCAGAGATGCTTCAGAATTTCTGGTCTGCATGTAGCATCCTGCATCTGTCAGGACTTTTAGTTGCAATAATTCAATTCATTCAACAAATATTTATTGAACACAAATAACAGATTCCACTCTCTAGGGAATTTAACCCCAGAAAGGCATTTATTGTAGGATACTAGATAGTTTGTAGGATTCCCAGAAGGGACAGGGAACCAAACTTGTATCCACAGTCAGAAACAAAATAGCCTTAGAGAAATGCCCAACTCCACCTTGGAATTGTTCTAATGAAAACAAAGGCTCTGCTTCCACCCCAACCACTGCTTAGCTTCTATAACCCGGCTCTGTCTCCTTGGGTGGCAAGAAGAACTCTGGCTGCAAGGCAGTCCGGAAAGGAGTGTTTGGTCTTCCTAGGCACTGGAGTACACGTGGGCATGCTAGGAGGCATGAAAGTATCTGTTGAATGAGCTAATTCGCCATACATCTCTTCTCATTTTCTTAGGAAATTATCATTTTTCTTTCAAATATTATCTCTGTCACTTAGAGGGCTGTGAGCTTAAATAAAAAGGAAGAGACATGCGATCAACCCATAGTTGTTTTTCAGATATACATAGTGAAAAATATACATTCATAAAATTTACCACTGTAACTATTTTTAAAGTACACAATCTAGTGGCATTAAGTACACGCACTGCTGTTTATTTCCAGAACTTTCTCAGCATCCCGAATAGAAGCTCTGTATCCATTAAATATTAATTCCCAATTTCTCCCTTCCCCATCATGTAGCCTCTGTTTTACCATCTGTCTCTATGAATTCACCTATTTTAGGCACCTCAGATAAGGGGAATAATACAAAATTTGTCTTTTTGTGACTGGCTTATTTCACTTCCCATAATGTTTTCAAGGGTCATCCATTTTATAACATGTATCAAACTTTCATTCCTTATTAAGGGTGAATAATATTCCATTGTACATAAGTATCACATTTTATTTATCTATTCATTTGTTGGTTGACACTCCGGTTGTTTTCATCCTTTGGCTACTGTGAATAATGCTGCTGTGAACATTAGTATACAAGGATCTTTTTAATTCTCTGCTTCTCATTTTTTGGAGGGGTATATACCTAGTGGTGGAATTGCTGGATTGTATGGTAATTCTGTTTAACTATTTGAGGAAATATCAAACTATTTTCCACAGTGGTTGCACCATTTCATGTTTCCAACAGCAATGCATAAGGATTTCAATTTCTCCACATCCTAGCCAACATTTGTTATTTAAAATTTTTTTAATAATAGGCATTTTTATGAGGATGAAGTGATATCTCACATTTCCCTAATGATGAAAGATGTTGAGCATCTTTTCACATGCTTAGGGTTATTTCTATATTTTCTTTGGAGAAATGTCTATTCAAGTACTTTGCCCATTTTGGAATCAAGTTGTTTTTGTTAAGTTCTTCATATATTCTGGATATTAATCCTTTGTTAGGTAAATAAATGGTTTGCAAATATTTTTTTCCTTTTCTATGTGTTGTCTTTTTACTTTCTTGATGATGTCCTTTGATGCACAACAGTTTTAGATTTTGATAAAATCGGATTTACCTATTTTTTCTTCTATTATCTGTGTTTTTAGTGTCATATCTAAGAAGTCACTGTCAAATCCAACATCATAAGTATTTTCCTTTATATTTTCATCTAAGAGTTTCATATTTTTAACTCTTAGGTTTAGTTTTGATCCATCATCCACTGTTTTTAGCTAAACTTCTCTAATTCAATTCTAATCACTTCATCGTATTTCCATGCTAGAAAAGGTAGGCACAGTTTTCCAGTTTCATATCTGTATTTGACTATTTCTTGGGGAGGCAGTGTGCAATACACACAAAGGATCCGATATTAGTTTTTTTCTTCAAATGTAATTCTCTTGTGAAAGGAAAAAAAAAGACAGTAACTGTTTTTTGGGAAGCAAAAGCAAAGAAAAAGAAGAAAACATTTATTCCTACAAAAACACCTATACATTCCTCTGAAACATAAATAAACCTCTTCAAGTAACTGAATCTGTATTTGCAGAGTCCCAAGCTTACCGATTTACTGATAAGGCATGTAAACTACATAGCATCCCTCCATTAACTTATTGAAATTATTCTTACTTCAACATTCTACATACCAGTCACTGCTGCTTAACAGTTTATCATTACCCCATTTCTAAAGAAGAAAATGACTTTTTTTTTTTTTGAGTTGGGGTCTCACTCTGTCGCCCAGACCGGAGTGCATTGGCCACTCCCGGCCACCGCAGCCTCCACCTGCTGGGCTCCGGCGATCCTTCCGCCTCAGCCTTCCGAGGAGCCGGAATTACAGGCATGCGCTACCATGCCCAGCTGATTTTTTGATTTATTGTAAGAGATGAGGTCTCGCTGCCCAGGCGGGTCTCGAACCCACGGGCTCAGGCCAT
>NW_007248854.1:692763-706609 GCF_000164805.1 Carlito syrichta
GCGCGCGCCTGTAGTTCCAGCTTCTTGGAAGGCTGAGGCGGAAGGATCGCCGGAGCCCAGCAGGTCGAGGCTGCCGGCCACCGCCCTCCAGTCTGGGCCACAGAATGAGACCCCAACTCAAAAAAAAAAAAAAAATTAAAAAATTAAAAAAAAAAAATTGCTTCAGATGATAATGCCAACTTTTGCCTTCTTCTTAAAGCTCCAAGAGGAAAATATGTGATTTATACCGTGTAGATATTAAACAAAAAGGAAATCCTGCTTCTTAAGTTCTCAAACCTTTTTAGCCGTAAGCTTTGAATTGGAAAATTGAGTAACATTTTCCCAAGGAGTCCCTAGGTGGCGCAATATCTTTTTAGTCAAAAGGCTGTAATTTCCCCTGAGACGTCAAATGCTTCTTCAGACTATACGCTATATTCTTTTTTTTTTTTTGAGTTGGAGTCTCACTCTGTCGCCCAGGCTGGAGGACAGTGGCATGCTCATGGCCACCGCAGCCTTGGTCAGCTGGGCTTCTGAGACCCTTTCACCTCTCCCTTCCAAGTAGCTGGAACTACAGGCGTGCGCCACCACGCCTGGATGATTTTTTAATTTAAAAAAGTTGCCCAGGCTGGTCTCAAATCCCTGGACTCAGGCAATCCTCAGGCTGAACCACCGAGCCCAGCATTTTTTTTTTTTTTTGAGTCGGGGTCTCATTCTGTTGTCCAGGCTGGAGTGCAGTGGCACAATTGTGACTCACTGCAGATTCAACCTCCTGAGCTCAGGTGATTCTTCTACCTCATCTTCCCAAGTAACTGGAGACTACAGGCACGTGCCACCACACCTGGCTAATTTTTTATTTATTGTAGAGACAGGTCTCACCAAGTTGCCCGGGTTGGTCTCAAACCCTTGGGCTCAGGCCATCCTCTTGCCTCGGCCTTCCAAAGTGCTGCGATGACAGGCTGAGACCACGAGCCCAGCCCACTGTATTCTTTAGTTGTGGACACTAGGCAGAGTCTTGGAGAGGAGGGTTTCTTAGGAAGAAGCCATGGAGTGATCTGTTACAAATCTCCTCCTGGTGGAATGTACTAAAGAACCTCATTGACAGTTCTAAGAGTCAGTTTGGTTATTTCCCAGACATTAGTATTTTTTTCTTCTGAAATGTATATCTGAGGTCCAGGAGTCACTAAACTGACTAGAGTTTCTATTAAGAAACTCAGTGTGGGCCGGGCATGGTGGCTCTAGCCTGTAATCCCTTTGAGAGGCAGAGGCCAGAGGACTGCCTGAGCCCGCGGGTTCGAGAACAACCCAGGCAACTTGACAAGACCTCATCTCTACAATAAATAAAAAAATTAGCTGGGTGTGGTGGCACATGTCTGTAGTTCCAGCTACTTGCAAGGCTGAAGCGGAAGGATTGCCTGAGCCCAGTGAGTTGAGGCTTTGGTGGCCATGAGCTTGCCACTGCCCTCCAGCCTGGGTGACAGAGTGAGGCTCCAACTGAAAAAAAAAGAAAAAGAAGAAGAAAAGAAACTCAGTGTGAATGAAAAGATGCCAAACTCTGTAAAATATTTTCTTTTTCTTTTTTCTTTTTTGAGTTGGAGTCTCACTCTGTCGTCCACGCTGGAGGGCAGTGGTATGCTCACGGCCACCCCAGCATCTACCTGCTGGGCTCAGGCTATCCTTCCACCTCAGCCTTCCAAGTAGCTGGAACTCCAGGTGTGCACCACCACGCCCTGCTAATTTTTTCATTTATTGTAGAGATGAGGTCTCACCATGTTGCCCAGGCTGGTCTCGAACCCCTGAGCTCAGGCCATCCTCTCGCCTCTGCCTCCGGAAGTGCTAGGATTACAGGCTTGAGTCACCGCACCCGGCTCTGTGAAATTTTTTTTTTTTTTTTAAGTTGGGGTCTCACTCTTTCGCCCAGACTGGAATGCAGTGGCCGCTCCCAGCCACCGCAGCCTCGACCTGCTGGGCTCCGGCGATCCTTCCGCCTCAGCCTTCCGAGTAGCCGGAATTACAGGTGCACGCTACCACACCCGGCTGATTTTTTGATTTATTGTAGAGATGAGGTCTCGCTGCCCAGGCGGGTCTCGAACCTGCGGGCTCAGGCAATCCACTCACTTCAGCCTCCCAAAGGCGCAGGATTACAGGCTAAACCACCGAGCCCGGCTTCAAAGATTTCTTGACTGGTAATTTGTATTTCCTATCTAAAGAATTTTGGAAACCAGTAGAGATGTTTTGCTGAGATAAACTCCAGGAAAACTCCAGCTTTGTTGATGTGTGGTTGGAGTCTTATATGTGGCACGATTTCTTTCTTTATTTGTTGTGTGATGTTATGCCAGAGTCAGGTTACAAAACAACTTTAGGATATAGGATAACAGCGTGATAAAACCCTGTCTGGTGAATCCTTATCAGGCAGGGTTCCCCAGGCCTCTTAGTTGGGAATTTAGATAAGAGGGGGGAAAAAAAGGTCTGGCTTTAGTCCTTACCAGATATTTAGAAAAATATTTCAGTAGCCTTTAGCCTTTACCATAAAAATGCATACACACACACACACACACTTTTTTTTTTTTTATCTGGAGTCTCACTCTGTCACCCAGACTGGAGCGCAGTGACCACTCCTGACCACTGCAGCCTCTACCCGCTGGGCCCCGGTGATCCTTCTGCCTCAGCCTTCCAAGTAGCAGGAACTACAGGCGCGTGCTACCATGCCCGACTAATTTTTGATTTATTGTAGAGATGAGGTCTCGCCAAATTGCCCGGGCCGGTCTCGAACCCGCGGGCTCAGGCAATCCACTCGCCTCGGCTTCCCAAAGTGCTAGGATTATAGGCTGTGCCACCAAGCCCGGCACACACACACTTTTTAAAAGAGTGTGTTGAAGGTTTCTCTTAGTCAGTTTGGGCTGCTACAACAGAACACTACAGAGTGGGTGGCTTAAACAACAAAGATTCATTTCTCTCAATTCTGGGGGAGTTGATAAATCCAAGATCAACGTGCCGGCAGATCCAGAGTCTGGTGAGAGCTCTCTTGCTGGTTTGTAGATGCCCATCTTCTTATTGTTTCCTCACATGGTAGGGGAGGATATGGTAAAAAGAGAGAGACTCTGAATGCTCCAGTTTCTTCTTAAAAGCACACTAGTCCCATCATGAGGGCTCATACCCTCATGACCCAGTGACCTCCCAAAGGTCTAAATACCATCACACTGGAGACTGGAATTTGAACATATGAACTTTGGGGGAACACAAGCAGTTTATAGCATTGTTGGAAACAACTCTTTGGAACTGAAAGAATGCACATAAAAATTTATGTTTTCACTTAATCTGATTGTAAAAAAGCCATTTTTGCTGGTGTTGTAGATACTGTCTAGCTAGGAACAACAGACAGATAAGGAAATGATAATACTCTTAATAGAGGCTTTTACTGTATTCAAAGCCCTATCTCAGGCATGCTGTCAAGCAAAACATACACACACTCAAAATACATCATACATAAACACCCTCATAATTCAGTTCATTCTTAAGTAGCAGATATCTCAGTATCTGAGTACATCGGAGAGCCAGGTACAGAAGAAATTCAATACACGTTAAGTCTATAAGGAAGAGGCTGTTCACAAGATGTTAAAAACAATATTTCCGGCCGGGCTCGGTGGCTTAGCCTGTAATCACAGCACTTTGGGAGGCCAAGGTGAGAGGATTGCCTGAGCCCACGGGTTTGAGACCTGCCTGGGCAACTTGACGAGCCCTCATCTCTACAACAAATAAAAAATTAGCTGGGCGTGGTAGTGTGCACCTGTAGTTCCAGCTACTTGGAAGCCTGAGGCTGAAAGATCACTGGAGCCCTGTGGGTCAAGGCTGCGGTGGCCAGGAGCAGCCATTGCACTCGTCTGGGTGACAGAGTGAGACTCCAACTCAAAAAAAAAAAAAAAATATTTCCCACCAAAATTCAAAACATTAGTATTGAAAAGGAAGTAGGAAGCTCAGATCTATAGCAAACTGGTAGAAAGCATCAAAGTACATTATTCTTCCAGTGGTGGGTGTACCTGTCTCCTCACCAGACTGTGAGCAACTTAACCACAAGAACCCAGTCTTTACATTTTCTTTTTCTTTCTTTTTTTTTTAGTTGAAAAACTCAGTGTAGGCTGGCCGTGGTGGCTGTAGCCTGTAATACCAAACATTTGGGAGGCGGAAGCCAGAGGATTGTCTGAGCCTGCGGGTTCGAGAACAACCCAGGCAACTTGGTAAGACCTCATCTCTATAATAAATTTAAAAATTAGCTGGGTTGGTGGCACACATCTGTAGTTCCAGCTACTTGCAAGGCTGAGGCAGAAGGACTGCCTGAGCCCAGCGGGTTGAGGCTTCGGTGGCCATGAGCGTGCCACTGCCCTCCAGCCTGGGTGACAGAGTGAGGCTCCAACTCAAAAAAAAAGAAAAGAAACTCAGTGTGGATGAAAAGATGCCAAACTCTGTAAAATATTTTCTTTTATTTTTTATTTTTTGAGCTCAGGCGATCCACCTCAGCCTTCCAAGTAGCTGGAACTACAGGTGCGTGCTACCACGCCCCCCTAGTTTTTTTGATGTATTGGTAGAGACGAGGTCACACCAAGTTGCTCGGGCTGGTCTCGAACCCACAGGCTCAGGCAATCCACTCGCCTTGGCCTCCCAAAGTGCTGGGATGACAGGCCGAGCCACCAAGCCCGACCTGCATTTTCTGCATGCCTGGCTCAGCACGGTGCCTAATGGCACTGGATGTTGAATGAATGACTCTTTCCACCTTGAATTAAATTTAGGGCAAACTAAAGATTGTGCTATTTCATGAAGATGGAAGCAAAGTTAAGGTGCTCATTGCCACTGTCAGCGTCACCTCAGATTATCATGGAGTAAATGCCAGGCATCGTATAGTTTCATCCATTTGTGTATATCAACCTGCATATCTGGAAGGTAAGGAATATTTTAAAAAATTATAACCAAAATGCCATTATCGCATCTGTTAACTATACTTCTTTAATATAATTAGATATCCACTTGGTGTTAAAATTTCTGATTTTTCTCCTAATTTACTTTACAGCTTATTTGAATCAATTTCAAAATAAGGTTTTTGCATTGTATTGGCTGATATGTCTCCTGTTTTTGTTTTTGTTTTTGTTTTTTGAGTCATAATGTCACTCTGTTTCCCATGCTAAAGTACAGTGGCACGCTTACAACCACCACAACCTTGACCTGCTGGGCTCAGGTGCTCCTTCTGCCTCAGCCTTCCAAGTAGCTAGAACTACAGGCATGCACCACCACGTCTGTCTAATTTTTCAATTTATTTTTTATTTTATTTTATTTATTTTATTATTATTTTTTCTTGAGTTGGAGTCTCACTCGGTCGCCCAGACTGGAGTGCAGTGGCCACTCCCGGCCACCTCAGCCTCAACCCGCTGGGCTCCAGTGATCCTCCCGCCTCAGCCTTCCAAGTAGCCGGAATTACAGGCATGCGCTACCACGCCCGGCTGATTTTTTGATTTATTGTAGAGATGAGGTCTCGCCTGCCCAGGCGGGTCTCGAACCCACGGGCTCAGGCAATCCACTCACCTCAGCCTCCCAAAGGTGTGAGATTACAGGCTGAGCCACCGAGCCCAGCTATTTTTTGATTTATTGTAGAGATGGGGTCTCGCCAAATTGCCCAGGTTGGTCTCAAACCCCTGGGCTCAGGCAATCCCCTCGCCTCCACCGATAAGTCTCTTAAGTCTCTCTTTTATTAAAGCTTTCTTTTCCCACTATTTATGTGAAAAAATTAACGCTGGAAGAAAAGCTACAAAAGAATGTAGAGTAAGGGCTTCAGAGTCATCAACTGTTAAAGCTGTGCTGTGACACAGGCCAGGTTCTCTGGGAAGCTGGTGCTGAGATGGAGTGAGGAGTGCAAAAGGTTTACTGGGGAATAAATCAGTCAGAGAAAAAAGGAGGGAGCAGAAGTGTGTGGAGGGAGGAACAAAGCAGGTCTGACAAAATCTGTACTAATCTAAGAGGGAGCTCTGGGACAAAGACGTCCTAGGAAGTGTCCCTCATGGGGCAGAAACATCTACATCCTAATACAACCCCCTTGCTAAGCATTGACTGGGGCCCCCCAAGGAAACATGTGCCTTAATTTCCTTCACCTTGCCCGGTCATTGGTCAGGGGCTGCCAGGAGAATCATGGAAGCTAGGGAGAAAGCCGAGGTAACCCCGAAGAAGCTAACAGCAAGAGAAGTTGAGCAAACCACTCTCCGTGCTGCTAGGAAGTGTTTCTTTCGTGCAGGAGAATCTGGGCAGTGCACCTTTGTGTCTCCCCCAGTCCTCAGTTTACACTACAATGGATCCCCTTATCCACACAGGTTTGGGGAGCACCTCTTCCGGGTTCTGCTGGTCCTCCCTTTTTCACGAGAGACTTAGAAGTGGGAGGTTAGTGGGATGATCTACAGTACCTGCTGCTGCAGCTGGTGACGGGGATACAACTGATGCTCCTTGGTTCCTCTTTTACGGTTTATTCTAATTTCCCCTTGCTGATCTTGATGAGCAAACTTTCACTTGTGAGGAGTTTTAGCACCCTTATCACCTTCGCGCCTTCCTGGAAGGCCTGAGTACGGAGCAACTGGAGATATTTCTAGAAAAAAGACATCCTGTTACTTGGAAAGGAATGACCTGATTCAGTGGAAGTCATGAGATAGGAAAAAAAGAGAAGTCTCGCCAGCTGACTTCCATGCCATGTGAGAATGTCAAAAGGAGCTCTTAATTACACAAGGGAGTTTCAGTTACACAAAAATCACGCAACGAACATTTATTAGACTATTTTGTTGCAACAAGATAAAGTGTGCAGACTCTCAGTACTCATGTGAAGCCCACATCCATGCATGACTTTCCAGGGAACGGGTCCAATAAAGAAAGGACATTGTTAGCAGAGCACTGGATACTGTGGGAAACACCAAATATACATCCTGGATGAGAAAAAAAAATAACAGCACACATGAGGTGATCAAAAAATAACAGTAACAATGAGGTCACTGTTACAACAGTGGGCCATGCGATCAACCCCCTCTTTGGAAATTTGTGAAATGGAAGAACAAGCCTCCTTGCCTTTTGGAGAGCTAACTTAAAACTTAAGTCCAGAAAGTATCGATGTGTGTAGGGTAATCGGCTACTAAGTTCTAAAGGCAGAGTGGTACTTAAGTTATTATTTTCTTTAGACACAGGTCTTGCTATGTTGCCAAGGTTGGGATGCAGTGTGATCATAGCTCACTGCAACCTCAAATTCCTGGGCTCAGGCAATGGATCCTTCCCGCTCAGCCTCCAAGTATCTAGGACTACAGGGACACACCATCACACCTGGCTAATCTGTGTGTGTGTGTGTGTGTGTGTGTGTGTGTGTGTGTGTGTGTGTGTGTGTTTGTAGAGACAATTCTCACTGTTGCCCAGGCTGGTTTCAAACTCAAGTAACCCTCCCACCTCTGCCTTCCAAAACACTGGGATTACAGGCATGAGTCATTGTGCCCAGCCACTTTAGTTTTTTAAATGCCTACAGGGCAACCCCCCTCGGGTCCCCTCCCACTGTGGCACTTCTGTCCTTTCAAGAAACCCTGTTTTCTCAAAATAACTGAATAACTAAATAAATAAGAAATAATAAATGCCTATAGTGTGATGAAATCCCCAACGTTTACCCCATGGGTCCCGTTTTATGATTCCGTAGCAGTGACAACTATACATTTGTGGTTACAATGACAACAAAAATGACAACATCTCCCTTGTGTCCCTACCACACTTTATTTCCCTAATTTACATGGTTACTTGCTGCCAAATTAATATTTGTGGCTGACACACTCTAAGGTGACCACCCAATGAGCCACACCCTTGTATAATCCTTTCTCCTTGAGAGCAGGTGAAACCTGTGACTTGCTTTTAACTAACAGAATATTGCACAGGTGAAGGGTGGTTTACTATCTACAACCATATCCATATCTATATCCATAGCTATAACGATATCTATGCGACACTATCTCTCTTGTGCCCAGTAGAGAGATTGTTCTTGCTGGCTTTGAAGAAGTAGGCTGCTGTGTTTTGAGAGGGCCTTAGGTAAGATCCACGTACTGAGGAACTGTGAGTGGCCTCTAAGACCTGATGGCCACTTCCAGCTGAGAGCCAGTAAGAAGTCAGGGCCCTTTGTGACCCAGCCACAAGAAGTGAAATGAGCTAGCAGGAGTTTGGAATCAAATTATCCCCCAGTCAAGCCTCCAGATGACAATGCAGTCTGACTGACACCTCAACTGTAGCCCGAGGACAGCGTAAGCATGGGACTTGGCTTATCCATGGAAACTGAGGTGATAAATATGTGTTGTTTTGAGCCACTAAGATTGTGATAATTTGTTATTAAGCAATTGAAAAACGAATACAATATTGTTAGGAAAAATATCATTCTATTTATTTGTCAAAAGTCTTTCATTGCTTTTTGCTGTCTTTGGAGTAAAGTCTAAAAAGCTTATATTGGTATTTAAGTTCTCTCATTATCTGGCCTTATTCTGTTTCCCCATGTTAATTTTTTATTACTGGGTCTGGGCAGATCTGACAAAGGCTCTACCAACCCAGGAGAGAACTCCAGGGCAAAGATCGCCTATTAGAAGAGTCCCTCATGGAGCTGAAATAGCCAAGCCCGTAATACCACATTTTCCCATGACATCTACTTCATGTCCCTTGTACTTCCCCCAAATTTCAGTTTCTGTGTCTTGTACATGCCCAAGTTTTATATTTCAATACTGGTGACAAAGTTGTTTTCCTTTTCCAATTCTTCCTATTCCAAATCCTACCCATGTTTCTAGACCTCCATAAAATCGATGTGATTATTCTTCCTTATACATAATTCCCAATTTATGTCCTTCCTATATAATTCATCTCTTTTCTCTCCTGCTTTTTTTTTGAGTTGGAGTCTCACTCTGTCACCCAGGCTGGAGGGCAGTGGCACACTGTTGGCCACAACAGCCTTGACCTGCTGGGCTCCGGCGATCCTTCCATCTCAGCCTTCTAAGGAACTGGAACAATAGGCACGCGCCACCATGCTCGGCTAATTTTATTTATTTATCTGTCTATCTATTTATTTATTTGTTGTAGAGATGAGGTCTCACCAAGTTGCCAGGGCTGGTCTTGAACCCTTAGGCTCAGGCAATCCTCTCACCTCAGCCTCCCAAAGTGCTGGGATTACAGGCGTGAGCCACCATACCCGGCCTTCTCCCCTGCTTCTTATTTGGCATTTCTCATCCAGCACTGTGATACAGCTTATACATCTTGAGGGACATTAGTCACTCTTTTTAGCTGCACAGCGTCCAAAACACTTTCCAATGTTTGGGGAGTTCCCTACTTCCTGCATTTGAGTGGGAGGCAGAGCCTGTCTTTTCCCATAGGAGACAGGATTCTTGTTTTCTCCACCTTCAGCTAAGGCTCAAGAAATATATGTTGAGCCTGGCTCGGTGGCTCAGCCTGTAATCCCGTGCCTTTGGGAGGCTGAGGTGAGTGGATTGCCTGAGCCCGCGGGTTCGAGACCCGCCCGGGCAGCGAGACCTCATCTCTACAATAAATCAAAAAATCAGCCGGGCGGGGTAGCGCGTGCCTGTAATTCCGGCTACCTGGAAGGCTGAGGCGGAAGGATCGCTGGAGCCCAGCAGGTCGAGGCTGCGGTGGCTGGGAGCAGCCATTGCACTCCAGTCTGGGTGACAGAGTGAGATTCCAACTCAAAAAAAAAAAGAAATATATGTTGAACTGAACTTTACGATTCTTTCAATATTTTAAGGTTTCTTTATAATTTCTCTGAAAGGGATAAAATATTTATTCAAATAATAATACTCAGGATAGGGCTTAGAAGATACAAATCTTCGTTTTCAAGAAGGTTATATGTAAACAGATATATGTGTATGTGTGTGAGTGGATAAAAACGTGCGCATTTTTCTGAACCAGAAACATTTTTTTATAGGAACACATATGACTTTATTATTATAATTATTTTTGAGTTGGAGTCTCACTCTGTGGCCCAGACTGGAGTGCAGTGGCCGCTCCCGGCCACCACAGCCTCGACTTGCTGGGCTCCGGTGATCCTTCCACCTCAGCCTTCCGAGTAGCTGGAATTACAGACACGCGCTGCCACGCCCGGCTGATTTTTGATTTATTGTAGAGATGAGGTCTCGCCAAGTTGCCCAGGCGGGTCTCGAACCCACGGGCTCAGGCAAGCCACTCACCTCAGCCTCCCAAAGGCGCGGGATTACAGGCTGCGCCACCGAGCCTGGCTAATATTCCTATTAACCCTTGCATTTTTAGGAAGTTATTGAATAGTGAGCATTCAATTAATATTTGTTGAATAAAAGAACCTTTATCTAAGAAAGATTTCCTTCATAAACCGAAGAAGCTTTCATGCAGCCTAAGATTATCCTACGACAACCACTCTGTTTCCTATACTTCCAAAAAGTCCTTGCAAATTGTGAAAGGGGTTATGAATTTAATGGTGTAAATGTATTCATCGTAACAACAGAGTGAGTATATTGAAGCCAACTGATTGAGGAATTAATCTCTTCCATCACTGTTTTCTCTAGTCATGTGGTTGCAAGGCAGTTAGAAGTAGAAGCAAATCATAGAATTCCAACTGGCGGTACAAGAGAATTTCAGAATTATGGATTTTCAAGTGTTCTATTGACTTCCGTGGTCAACATTATGATTGAGTTTTTTTCATGACGGTGGCAGCAGAGCTGGCCTCTACAAATAAACAGAAACAACATTATAGTGCAGTAGCTGGATACTAAATGGAGTAAGCTTCCCAGGACACTGATGGGTCTGGGGTGTGTTGCTGGCGGGGGAAGATGTCTAAGTTGGGGAGAAGGGGAAGGAAAGATCCGCCATTAGCAGGAACAATAAATCGTTGACAGGAGGACTTTTGACCAAATCAACACTCAGCACACTTGGCAAATTAGCAAGGAAGCTATGCTGTCTGAAAGAACTGATTCTGTCCTATTCTGATCCCCTTTATTCCAGGCTCCAGGCCCTGTGTCCAGCAGGATTTAGCTCCAAGGGCCAGCCGCAATGCACATTACCTGGAAGCTTGTTAGAAATGAAAAATTTCAGAACCTATCCTAGACCTTCTATATCAGCAACTTATTTATTATTATTATTATTTTTGAGTTGGAGTCTCACTCTGTAGCCCAGGCTGGAGTGCAGTGGCATGCTCCCAGCCACTGTAGCCTCCCCCTGCTGGGCTCTGGTGATCCTTTGGCCTCAGCCTTCCAAGTAGCTGGAGCTACAGGCGTGCGCTACCATGCCTGGCTAATTTTTTGATTTATTTTAGAGATGCAGTCTCGCCAAGTTGCCTGGGTTGGTCTTGAACTCATGGGCTCAGGAAATCCACTCTCCTCAGCCTCCCAAAGTGCTGGGATTATAGGCTGAGCCACCAAGCCTGGCCTGTATCAGAAACTTATTTTAATAAGATTCCAAGTACACTTAATTTAGAGAAAAGCAATACAATTCTAACTTTTCTTTTCATCTTATAAATCCACTAGTGAGTCTAAAAAAGAAAAAGAAAGTCATAGAATGACTATCTTTTGTATCTTTTTTTTAATTTTTAAGTTGGATTCTCATGCTGTCGCCCAGGCTGAAGTGCAGTAGCACACTCACGGCCTCCGTAGCCTTGACCTGCTAGACTCAGGGGATCCTTCAGCCTCAGCCTTCCAAGTAGTTGGAACCACAGGCACTTGACACCACTCCCGGTTAATTTTTTTGATTTATTGTAGAAACAAGGTCTCACCAAGTTGCCTAGGCTGGTCTTGAACCCCTGGGCTCAGGCAATCCTCTCACCTTGGCCTCCCAAAGTACTGGGATTACAGGTGTGAACCACCAAATCCAGCCCATCTTTTGTAACTTTTAACAGACTGGCCATTGGCCACAAACATAGCACTAGTTTTCCCTTGTCTGCATTTCATTCGTTCATGCAAGCAATATTTGAGAGGCGGGCCTAAGTCATTAACATTTATTATGCACGTTTAATTTTCCTAGCCGTCCATGTAGTTATTATCCCTATTTTGTAACTGGGGAAATGGAGACGAGAATGAAGAGAAGAAGCAACATGCCCACAGTGACACTAATGGTGTGCAGTGGCGGAATCAGAATCGGAATATATGCCTCTCTGAACACAGAGCTTGCACCACTCTCTGCCGCCCAAAGCAAGTGTTAGGGTCATCTTGCTGGGGCCTCCAAAATACGTCAGGGTCACCCTCTCCTAGCACTCTCTCATTCCAGAATGTTAGGTCAGGCCCGCTGGGGGTGTGGGTGTCTGATGTTACATGAACGATGCAAAGAATTGCACAGACGTTCGATTAGAAAATATAGTTTATTTAAAGTAAATTAGAGAGAGAAAAAGAAGATTCATCTTCCCAAGGTGGAGGCAGGGGGGGGAGAAGGGCAAAGCCAGGCAGCATGGCGACAACCATAACTCAAAGAGCACATGGCCACACCAGAGTCTAGCAAGGCAGTGACCAGTGGCTGCTTATGGTTGAGTCCTTTTCACCATTCCCTTTGATGGGGGAAGATCATTAAGGTGATTGGGTGGTGGTCTGCTCCAGTCATCAGAAGGGGCAGGCAAGCGCAGGTACTGATGTCAGGTGATGGACAGCAGACAGATGGGTGGGTTAGTCACATGATTGCTGCCCTGGTGGGGTCTGTCTGTGTCACCTAGGTCACAAAGGGCGGATTAGGTTAACTTGGGTTTTGGGCCCAGAGGAGTTTTCCCTGCAAGAGACTTGTTAGACATTTGCAGTAGGCAAACTCCTTGACCAAAGGTGGTCTTGTGATCATTCCTTCGGCTTTGGCCTTTCCACCTTGACAAGGAACCTGAAAGTTTACTAGAAATTATTATGCTAAATCATGAGTTGAAAGGTTGGGCTGTTCTGGTCTCACACTTGATGGAGATTTGCTGAGGGGCTGGGATAGGCTGCTGCTTGGCCTGCAGTAGAATGTCGGCATGCTTTCCAATGGCCATGGTGAGGCAAAAAGACTAAATGAAGAATAAGCTAAGTTTCTTCTAGGTTTCTATAGGTCCCTCCTTTCACCAAGAGTGTGTATTCCTTCCCTTGTTCAAGGTCAGACTTCCTCTCTAGTGGAGCAACCAAGTTCCTTATATGTCTGACCCTCTGTGTCCTGGGTAAGAGCTAAGTTCAGAGGCAACAAGGAAACAGTAGCTGACATCTTCCAGGGGTCTGGGCCGAGTGGTGGGGACAGAAGTGTAGACTGGCCGCATCCCCAACCTTCCCCCTCCATCTTGGTCCTCCCAGCTCTGGCCTTAGAGGCAAGAAGACAGCCTAGACCAGACTTCCCACAACCAAAATGGCGGCCGTGCCCTCCTTGCCCACAGTTGCGTCGGTCTCCACGGCAACGCAGCCCGCTCCCTCGGCGCCGGCTTAGCTCCCGAGTGTGGGAAACGGCGAGCGCGTCGCTCCGCCTCCTTTTTGCGACAGTTGCTGCGAAAGTCACGGCGGCGGAGGCTGGTGTCAGCTGATTTTCGGCGGCGGCGGCGGCGGCGGCGGCACCGGCACCTTGCAGTCTCGCTGGAGACCCGCGGTCGGGGAGCACCTGCAGCCCCCCAGGGTTTCCCCGCCGGGCTTGCGCCCTTGACCTCCTCCCGAGACACGCCCTCGCTCGTCCTCCTCCGCCGGGGCGCCCGCGCGGGGTCTGGTAGGCGACCTCGCGGCATGAAACCGTGACAGGTCAGGGGGCTCTCCCGCGTCCCCCTGGGGGAAGCCCGGGGCGGGGGGCGCCTGCCCCGCGGAGGTCAGGGGCCGGGGGCCGAAGGTCAGACGCCCGCCCCCGCCGGGGGCGATGCTGGCCGGCAGGTCGCTGC
>NW_007248854.1:706906-737002 GCF_000164805.1 Carlito syrichta
TCGGCCGCGCAGGGGGGCGGCGGGCTGGCTTTGGGGGCTCGTGGGGTTCGCCTTACCCGTCGGTCCGGTTCGCTTTGCCCTTGCCCAAGGTCCTGGCACCACTGTCGTCGAGGAGTTCCTCCTCGAGATGCCACCTGCCTGCCGGTTCTCTCCCTCGGCCCCAGGGCTCCTGCCGTCCCCCGCTTCCTTGCCGTGGGCGCCCGCGTTTTGAAGCGATGTTCAGGGTCAGAGCTGCCCTGCCTTCGGTCCAGAAATGGCGTGCTGTTTCCTTTATTTCTGTCGGGGGTCTCACGCTGTCGCCCGGGCTGGAGGGCAGGTGGCACCATCCTGGCTCACCGGAGGGTCGACCCCTTGGACTTGGGCTCAGGTGACTGGGCCTCTCCAGGAGCTGGGACACCAGGCGTGTGCCTCCACACCCAGTGTTTCTTTTTCTTTTCTTTTTTCAGTTTGATTTTGTAGAGACGAGGTCTCTCCGTGATGGCCCTGGCTGGCCTCGAACTCCGGAGCTCACACAGTCCTCCCGCCTCGGCCTTCCGGAGTGTTGGGATTGCAGGCTTGAGCCACTGGGCCCCTCCGGTGTCTGGTATTTTTGACCCACTTGCTATGTCAGCTTCTCAGGTCTTAGGCAGAATTTGCTCTTTCTTGCAGTCTGAGACCGTGGAAGCCACAGTTGCATCACGGGATGCGTTGATATTTTCGATGCTACTGATCTTAGAGTTTAGTCAGCGGCAGCTACGGCTTTTTTTCCGCCGTGACATTTGCCAGAAGACAGAGGCAGACTTAGATCCTAAGATGTTTATTTCTTAGTCTTTTATGGACAAGATTGCAAGAGTGGCCTTTTGTGTGAAAGAAACTGAATGAGTTTTTGACGTTTTGTTACACATAATTTTAGTGTGGGTCTGCTGTTCAGTCTATAAGCAAATTTGTGACAGCATGACCATGGAGGGCAGCTGAAAGGTGGAAATAAACGTGTTGAAAATACCTTCTGGTGAGCAGTCAGGAACTGCCCTGATTTCGTCCAGAATAATAGATCTCAGTTATTTTAAGTTGGGAAAATGAACCAGTATAAGTATAGTAAATGCTTCATTGTTAATGTCAATTAGGCGCTATGGTAGAGAAATCCATTTGTTCAGGTGTCTATCTTTATTTTAAAAAATGCTCCAGAGCCTTACTTAACAAAACAAGAGTATATGCACTTTCTTTTTTCTCATTGCTGCCTGTAGCTAAGTTTTAAAAGATCTCAGTGACTGGATGAAGCAAAGGGACTGGGTTTGGTTTGGGTTAAATATCACCATGGAAATTTAACTCAACTTTTGGGGTAGTGGTCCTTATAAATGATTTCCTTTTATCCGTTTTGAAGTTGAGGGAAGTGGAGTGGTTTCTTTTTGTAGCATGGAAAACCTTTAAAGTGATAAGCTCGTTTTGTGCCTTTCTCATGAGAAGGGTGGGATGACATTTAGCTTTAGTGGTGTGCTGTATGTTAGATGTGAGTTCTTGAAGTTTGTTTTGGACCTCAGGTGCAGAGGATTGAGTCAGTCTCATTCAGTTCCGGAATCATCATTTAGTTCAAGGCATCTCCTGTTTTTTTCATTTGTTGCCTTTTATTCCCAAGTCTCACTCCATTCTCTTGCTCATCAACCCATTGGCAACCATTCTGTGTGATATGTGTCTTTCTCTCTCTCTCTCTCCGTGTGTGTGTGTGTGTGTGTGTGTGTGTGTGTGTGTGTGTGTGTTTTGAGTGGGAGTCTCACTCTGTGGCCCTGGCTGGAGTGCAGTGGCTTGATCTCGGCCACCACAGCCTCGACCTACTGGGCTCAGGTGGTCCTTTCGCTTCAGCCTTCCAAGTCGCTGGAACCACAGGCCCATGCCACCACGCCTGGCTAATTTTTTTCTTTTTTGTGTTATTATAGAGACGAGGACTTGCCATGTTGCCCAGTCTGGCCTTGAACTCCTGGGCTCAGGCAGTCTACCTTTCACCTCCGCCTCCCAAAGTGCTGGGATTACAGGCATGAGCCACTGCTCCCGGCTGTGTGTGTTTTTAATTATATGTTGTTTTGGGTGCCCACATTTCTAATTTATGGAGTTGATTTCATGCTATATATCTCATTAAATTTTTTTTGCTCTCACTGTGTTCTAAAGATCTGTTTGTGTTGAGGGTCATGCTTCTAACTGTTGCACAATATCATGGAATATACAAATCAAATCTACAGGTTATCTGTCTACACTTCTGTTTGTAGATACTCATGTTATATTCATTTTCCTACCACTGTAGACATTACTATGATAAGCGTACTTTTAGATCTCTGAGATACTTTCTTGGAGGTACGTATCCATGAATGTGATTTTGGGATCACTGGATATTCATATATTGTACCGAAGCACTACCATGTCATGTTTCAGGACAAACTGCCTTGGTCCATGCAACTTTCTTGTTGATTTGCAGAAGTTTCTTGTATTTCTTATGTAATAGTCTTTTAATTATTACAAGTGTGTCTGTTCCTAATCTGTCATTTGTCTCTGATGCCCTTTATTGAACCGAAATCTTCAATTTTGATATAATCAAATCAAAACATTTTTTAGTCATGTGGTTTGTATTTTGAGAGTTTTGTTTCAGAAGTCTTTCCCCAATTTTGTGCCGCAGAGTTACTCTCCTGTGTATGTACTACTAACTTCATAGCTTTCTTTTAAACCTATAAATCTTTTTTTTGATGCAAACAGAGTCTGCCTTTTTTATATGCCACAACTTTGTGATCTAATTTATCTTCCATATACTGTGCCAGCTTTCCTGGTGTCTTTCTCCCCTTTGTTGCCACACTTACTGTGTATTAAGGGTTCGTATGTAGTCTGAACACTGGATCCTGTTCCTTTGGCTTGTTCATCTGTTCTGGCTCTAATACTGTGGTGTTTTAGATACTATGGTTTTGTAGTATTTTTCCCTGTATACGAATAACTTCCCATTTATTTTTTATCTTATTTTATTTTTTTATTGTAGAATTGAGGGCTCACCAAGTTGGCCAGCCTGGTCTCGAACCTGTGGGCTCAGGCAGTCCTCTCACCTTGGCCTCCCAAAGTGCTGGGATTACAGGCATGAGCCACCATGCCCAGTTCCATTTATTTTCTTTTAGCTTTATTTTGTTATAATTATAGGTTCACAGGAAGTTGCAGAAATAGTACCGAGAGGTCTGATTTCTCTCAATGGTTACATTTTATACAAGTGTAGTACAATATCACAAACAAGAACTTGACTTTGTACAATGCCTGTGTATTGTTCTGTGCCATTTTATCCCCTGTGTAGATTCCTGTAACCACCTCTGCAATCATTAAAGCTGTTCTTTCTCTTACCCCTCTCTGGTTACATCTACCTGCCTTCCCTCACCATCTCTAGCCTCTAATCAGTTTCTGCCTCTATAATTCGTTATTACAAGAATGCTATGTACATTGAGACATACAACATGTAATCTTTGGAGATTGAAATTCATTCAAATTGTTGATTAAGACAATTATTGAGATTCATCCACATTTGTTACATATATCATTAGTTGTTCTTTTCAATTGTTGAGTAGTATTCCATGGTATGTATGTATTACAGTTTAATCATTTACCTGGACATCTGGGCTGTTTCCAATTTTTGGCTATTACAGATAAAGCTGCTTTGAACATTCTTATATAGTTTTCTTGCATGGATGTACGTTTTCAATTTTTCTTGGATATTTGCCTAGGAATGTGAATGCTGGATGGTATGGTAAACGTGTGTTTAGTTTATGAAGTAACTGTCCAGCTGTTTTCTAGAGTGGCTGTACCAGTTTATATTACTACAGCAGCATATGAGAGATTCTAGTTCTTTGTGTCTCACCAGCATTTGGTATTGTCACCATTTTTTATTTTGGCTATTCTAATAGATGTGTAGTGATATCTCAGTGTGGCCTTAATTTGCATTTCCCAAATGGTTAGTAACATGAAATATCTTGTAGGGCAGGTTCTCTCATCTTTGCCTATTTTCAAAGTTGGCTTAGCTAATTGTGGTTTTTTATTCTTTCCTGTATATTTTAGAGTCAGTTTGAGTTTCTAAAAACAATACCACTAGAACTAGGATTTTAGATTTATCTTGAAGAGATTCTACATCTTTATGATACAATGGCATCTTACCTGAGAACATGGAATGGTCTTCCATTTATGCCTTTGAGTAAAATTTTTTCATAGTTTAAAAAAATTTCAAGGGGCCAGGCATGGTGGTTCACGCCTGTAATCCTAGCACTTTGGGAGGCTGAGGCAGGAGGACCGCTTGAGGCCAGGAGTTCGAACTCAACCTGGGCAACATAGCAAGGCCCCATCTCAAAAAAATAAAACTTAAGTGTGTGTGGTGGCATATGCTTGTAGTCCCAGCTACTTGGAAGGCTGAGACAGGAGGATTGCTTGAGCCTAGGAGGTCAAGACTGCGGTCAGCTATGACTGTGCCATTGCGCTCAAGCCTGGGCCACAGAATAAGACACTATCTCTAAAATTAGAAATAAATATTTATGCAGACTCACATTGGGAGTGGTGTGCTATTTTTTAAGTGGATTAGTGCTGATAGAAGAAAATGCTATTGGTTTTCACATATTTGCATATCTTGATAGTCTACCTTTGTCTTTTTGTTCTCCTAGACAGAGATCAACTTCCATAGTATAAATCTTGAGGTAATTTTAGTGCTTTAGGTCTGGAACTATGTCCATAGCTTTTACTCTTGGATTTATCTGTTACATCTCTTGTGGCAGTTTTTGTATTTGTCGGAACAGGTAAACTCAGTGACTAGATTATGGAGTTGGTGAGGTTTGTAGGTTGTGCTCCCATTTTGTCCGTTTACTTGCTGCACTTTTTAAAGAATTAATAGTCTGTATATACCATTAATTCACTCACTGGCAGAATCAGCTGAGAGCTATGGACGGCTCAGTGAAATCCTGTCATCAATAAGAAAACGTCCCACTTGCAGATACTGTGCTAGTAACATTAAATTAGAATTTGAACTCCATACTTATGGTTCATATGTCTTGATCTGTATCTGCTACTTAAAGCTACTTTGCTGAACACAAAAGAACACAAAAGATTTTGTTGGAAGGAGAAATTCTACATCATGATGATATTCAGAAAGTCCTTAAGGATTCAAGCGGAATTTCTGTTTCTACTAAAGAGCATATGTACTGCATTCATAAAATCTCAATTACTTTAAATAAAATTAGGTATTTTTTTCCAAAATGTGGTGGTGGTTTAAGGAAATTACCATTACAGAGTTGTTTTTTTGTTTTTGTTTTTTTTTTTTGCTGATTGTTTAGGCTAGCAAGAGTCATAAAATATTGGAAATGAAATGTTAGAACAGTGGTCAGTTCAGGGCAGAGAACATTTTTGAAGTTAAAGATTATTCTGTTGACTCTTTTAGAGTGGAACACTTCTGGAAATACATGACTTTAAAATGCTATCTCTCATTGAGCTTAGCATTGGAATTTATGACCATTTAAGCTCACTGAAGATATTTTACAAATTTTTTGCATGTGCATATTTCTTCTAAATGTTGATAGTTAGTATATGTCAGTGATAACAGACTGATAGAATAAGCCAGTTACTTTCTGTTCTTCAATTCATATGTATTTATTTGGCTGTTTTCCTCAAGGACTTCCTTTTTTGAAATATTTCAAATACATACAAGCCCTATAAACTTTCATTAGTGGGAGTGAAAGGTTCACACTAATGAAATATCACTCTACCTCTTTTTTTCTTTTTTTTTTTTTTTTGAGTTGGAGTCTCACTCTGTCACCCAGGATGGAGTGCAGTGGCATGCTCATGGCTACCACAGCCTCAACCTGCTGGGCTCCGGTGACCCTTCCGTCTCAGCCTTCCGAGTATTTGGAAGTATAGGCGTGCGCCACCATGTCCAGCTAATTCTTTGATTTATGTAGAGTTGAGGTCTCATCATGTTGCCCAGGTTGGTCTCGAACCCCTGTGCTCAGACAATCCTTTCACCTCAGCCTCCCCAAGTGCGGGGATTAAAGGCATGAGCCACTGCACCTGGCCACTTTACTTACTTTCAGAGTTTTATGATTAATGAATAGGCCTTAGTGAGTGCAGTAGTGATTATGTCAGCGAATTTGCTTCTTACATCTGAAGCTAGTTTTGCTGTGTATGTATCACAGATGGAACAGAAGAGGCAGGAATATAGGGGAAACCTCAACTGGGGAAAAATAATTACTATGTTAATAGGGATTTGATTAAGAAAACTTGTATTAAATGTCGCCATTATTACAGAAAAATTAATTGATAAGAAATTCCTGCAAAATTCAAAATATGTAAAATTAAGATATACTTTAATTTGCTGATGGACACAACTTTTAAAAAGTTTTTACTTTGTTTTTTTAAGTCAGGTCTCACTCTGTTGTCCAAACTAGAGTGCAGTAGCATGATGACAACTCACCATAGCTTTGATCTCCCGCACTCAGGTGGTCTTTCCACCTCGGCCTCCCAAGTAGTTGGGACTACAGGCATGCACTCCCACGCCTGGCTAATTTTTCTTTTTGATTTTTTTTGTAGAGACAGGCTCTTGTTATGTTGCCCAGGCTGGTCTCAAACTCCTGGTCTCAAGTGATTCCTCCTGCCTTGGCCTCCCAAAGTGCTGTGACTATAGGCGTGAGCTACCACATTCGGCTGATAAAACTTTTTAAAAACCAAGGCAAACATATTTCATTCATTAATTGGTTCATTTATTCAACAAGTATTTGAATGCCTTCTGTGTGGCAGGAATTCTAGGCATTGGGAATACAGTAGAGAGCAAAACAAACACAAATCTGTACCGTCATGGAGCTTTCATAAAGCAGGAGACAGATGATAAATAAATATATAAAACATATGGTATATTAAATGTTTGTAAGTGTCCTATTTGAGTGGTGGATTTGCAGTTTATGATGGTCAGGAAAGACCTCACCAAGAAAGTACTATTTTATTTTATTTGGTGATGATGATTATTATTATTTAGTTGGGGTCTCACTCTGTCACCCAGGCTGGAGTGCAATGGCACGATCATGGCTCACTACACCCTCGACCTCCTGGGCTCAAGTGATCTTCCCCATCCCATCCTGCTCAGTAGCTTGGGCTTACAGGGTCACACCACCTTGCCTGGCTAATTTTTTGTAGAGATGAGGTCTCGCTATGTTGCCTAGGTTGGTCTTGAACTCCTGGGCTCAAGCATCCTCCCACCTTGGCCTCCCAAAGTGCTGGGATTACAGGTGTGAGCCACTGTGCCCAGCAAGAAGGTGCTATTTTAACAGAAACGTGAAGGGGATGAGGGAGTGTGCCGTGAGGAGTTGGGGGGACAGCGTTTTGAGGTGAGACCTGCTTGGTATTTCTAAACCAAGAAATCGGAGCAGATGGAGGAGGAAGCAAGGGAGAGAACAACCGCCTCAGTCACGTGAGGTTGTGTGTAGAGTTTGACTTTCACTCTGCCCAAGACAGGGAGACATTGGAAGGTTTTGAGATATGATCGCGGTGTGACTTTTTATTTTGAGTTGGGGTCTTGTTCTGTCACCCAGGCTGGAGTGGAGTGGCACGATCACAGCTTGCTTACCACAGGCTCAGGTGATCACCTCAGCCTCCCGAGTAGCTGGGACTACAGGTGCATGCCATCACGCCTGGCTAATTTTTAAAATTTTTTTTGGTAGAGACGAGGTCTCACTATGTTGCCTAGACTGGTCTCGACCTCCTGAACTCGAGCAGTCCTCCTGCCTCAGTCTCCCAAAGTGCTGGGATTACAGGTATGATCTACCACGCCCAGAACTGATTAAAAAAAAACAACACATAACTTCACTTTGTATGCTGTGTTGAGACTGTAAGAGGGTGAGGATGGAAACAGGGAGACCCGTTGGAAGGCTATTGTGTTATCCCTGGTGGGGATGCTGATGATTTAGAAGAGGGTGGTTGTAGAACAGGTGTTGGATTCTGGATATACTTGGTGTGTACAGCCAATGGAGTTTGCTGATGGATTGGGATGTGGAATGTGTGTGCGGTAAAGAATAAAGATGGAGGGTTGGGCATGGAGCTGAGAACACTGGAGCTGCCTTTGACCGAGATGGGGAAGGCTGTGGGAGGGGTAGGTTTGGGGAAGAAGACCAGGGTCTCCTTTTTGGACATCCCATGCTTGAGAAGCTTATTAACTATCCAAAAGCGGTTGTTGAGTAGGAAGCTAGATATGTGAGTTTGGAGTTAAGAAGAGAGTCCTGTAAATTGGGAAACTGTCACTGTACAAGCAAGGGACACCCAAAAGCAGAAATTTATTTGTAAAAAAAAATGTGTATTTATTCTTACATGTTTAAACCTTAGTCACCTTCAAAGTACTCTCGATTTGATGCAGTTTATCGAGACAGTTTTCCACTGTTCAAAACAGTTTTTATTATTTATTATTTATTTTTATTTTTGAGTTGGAGTCTCACTCTGTCGCCCAGACTGGAGTGCAGTGGCCGCTCCCGGCCACCGCAGCCTCAACCCGCTGGGCTCCGGCGATCCTTCCACCTCACCCTTCCAAGTAGCTGGAACTACAGGCGCGCGCTACCATGCCCGGCTAATTTTTGATTTATTGTAGAGATGAGGTCTCGCCAAGTTGCCCGGGCGGGACTCAAACTCGTGGGCTCTGGCAATCCACTCACCTCAGCCTCCCAAGGCGCGAGATTACAGGCTGAGCCACCGAACCCGGCTCAAAACAGTTTTTAAACCCGTCAGTTTTGATGCCTTTTAGTGCTTCTGACGTTTTTTAATTTTACCTCTTCCACATCGGCAAAGTGTTTTCCTCTGAGGACTTTTCTCATCTGAAGAACAGGGTGATACTGGGTGAATAGGGAGGGTGGGGCACGAGGGTCATGGCATTTTTGGTCAAAAACTGCTGAGCATTCAGCATGGGATGGGCAAGTGCACTTGTAAATCACCCATCATGAAATAGGCAAACATGTTGCAAGATTCTCCAAAAAAAAATTCACTGAAGCTGAACGCAGCAGCTCACAACACTGGCCAGTACACTGATGGCGATGGGTTCCTAGAATGCTTACCTAGTGTGGGAAACCTGTACTACAAGGAGCCCACGCTCCCCACAAAAAGCTCTGGAGTCCCCCCCCCCCACATACAGGTTAAGCATCCTTCATCCCAAATCCAAAATGCTCCAAGATAAAAAAGTTTTTGAATGTTGACATGATGCTCGAAAGAAATGCTCAATAGGGCACTTTGGATGTTGGATTTTTGGATTAGGGCTGCTCGACCTGAAAGTATAATGCAATTATCCCCAAATCTGAAAAATATAATAAATCGAAAACACCTCTGGTCCTAAGCATTTCAGATAAGAGATACTTAACCTGGCATTTAAAGCTGTGAAGCTTGGTGAGATCATTGAAAGAGGGAGTGTTGTGGGAAAATCTCTGGATTTGCCAACATTTAAAGACAAGGAAAAAAAAAAAAAGGAGAAAAACAAGCGAGACTAAAACCAGAGAAGTAGAAGGAAAGTCAGGAAAGCATGAAGAGTTGGAGCCCAAGTAAAGAAGTGTCATAAGGAGGGAATATGAACTATGACAAATGCTATGAGTAGGTCAAGTAAGATGAGGATCAGGACTTGACATTGGATGTAGCGATGGGGAGGTCACTGATGACCTTGTCAGGAGCAGTTTTGTGGCAGACAGAGTACTTTTCTGCAGTCTCTAAGGAGGAGGGGAGTGTTACAAATGTTGACACTGTATCTTGAAGAGGCCACATTTTTATTTTTGAGTTGTAGCCTCACTCTTTGCCAGGCTGAGTACAGGGGCATGCTCACGGCTACTGCAGCTTCGACTCGCTGGACTCAGGAGATCCTTCTGCCTCAACCTTCCATGTAGCTGGAACTAGAGGTGTGCACCCCCACACCCAGCTAATTTTTTGATTTATTGTAGAGACTAGGTCTCGCCAAGTTGTTCAGGCTGGTCTCGAACTCCTGGGCTCAGGCAGTCCTCCTGCCTTGGCCTCCCAAAGTGCTGGGATTACAGGTGTGAGCTACCACACCTGGCGAGGCCACATATTTCTTCCCCACTAGGAAATGGGGGAGCTGGGTTCTTCCCTAGTCAGTATGACTCTCAAACCTTCATGCTTACCTTGCTGATTCCCAGAATGTTGTTATACTTCAACTTCCAGTTTGGGGAAGCATGTTTGTTTCTTCTTCTTCTGGGTAGTTTAATTCGATTCATATACAATGAGAAATTTCATTGCTTAATTTAGAGTTTTCATGGCAATGTGAGGGAAGAAGTTGGAGTGATTGGAGAGGCAGGTGAGATTGGAGGTGGGTGGCAGGAGAGAGTTGAAGTTGGTTCTGCCAATTGGAAGAATCTTTTTCCTTTAAAAAGTAAGGGCTTAGTGGGCATAGTTTGCTTTTAGCTTAATCGGTAACTCTTGAAATTGATGTAGGTTGTTGATGGATAGAGCATAAGTAGAAGCATTCTGCCATCCTAATGGCAGCTGCGGAAATTTAAAACATGATTTATATGACTCAAAATCTATGAATCACTTTTAAAATTGTGATTTGTTTTTGACCAGATAGCTCTGCAGTTCTTCAGAATCTGTCTCTCATGCATTAAGGGCTGTTTTAGCAATAAGAAATAAGTGTAGTCTCCTGTTGCCATCTGCTCATTCCACATGTTCCTTTGAAACTGAACACTGGAACTTCCTTTGGTAAAGCAGTCCTGACGTGTCAGGTTCATTGAGAGTACAGTATATTTCTTGCCATTCGAATAAGAAAGTATAATCTTGTCAGCTGCTCAAGTGTTTAGAAGGTTGTGTCCCTTACAGCTCTTAAATTCTAGAAACTCTTTGTTGTAAGGATGCAGCTGAGTAATTGCTTTACTGTGTTTTTATGACCTAACTATCTCATTGCAGTATATTAAACAAAGTCTTCATTATCTCCTTCAGTTTTTTCCAAGTCTTGAATAAATTGGTGACAAATGCACAGACACGGAGACAATTTATAATCTTAATGATCACTTCCTTCATCACATTATACTGTGATCTTGAGTTGGACACACTTTTGACAAATGATGCGGGAATGTTCTCTGAGAATTCACGTAAACTTTCTTTCACTGCAGCTGTGGCAAGTACATTTAGCTGCTTAGTGTTTAGTCCCTGCTTCTCTTATTCCCTATTGGTAGGCGGGTAGCTAAGGCCTATTCAGATTCATGTGTGTGCATTCTCACGAGACAGAGAATTTGAGTTTGTTTTTGCCTGTAAGTCACAAGGGACCTTCCTGGGACACGGGAAGTACATAGACTGAGAAAATATTGACTTTCCTGTGAAAATGTGTGTCGCTAGGATAGAAATACATCTTGCTTTTGCATTTGAAAGTGAGAAAAGCAGTGTAAAGAAATTAACATTACCCTAATACTGGATTTTTCATATATAACTTTAACTGCTTATTAGCGTTTAGAAATCACATGTGCTACTAGTATTACATGGGATATCATGAAACAGGGTGGTCTTATAAGAGTATTAATTTTTTTTTAAGTTAGATTCTCTGCGCCCAGACTGGAGTGCAGTGGCATGCCGCTCACAGCCACCCCAGCATCGATTGCAATCCTTCTGCCTCAACCTTCCAAGTAGCCAAAACTATGGGTGTGTGCTTTTGATATATTTTAGAGATGAGGTTTCACCAAGTTGCCCAGGCTGGTCTCGAACTGCTGGGCTCAGGCAATCCTCTCATCTTGGCCTCCCAAAGTGCTGGGATTACAGACTTGAGCCACTGTGCCCGGCCAAGAGTATTAATTTTAATTAATTATCATTGGCAGTTTCAAAGGAAAAAACAAATACAGGTAGGTACAATGGAAGTAATCTGGTAGTCACTACTTAATCAGATGGTCAAAGATAGCATGATAGTAGGACATTGTGACATTGCATGCTCCCTGTGGTTATGCAGTGTGAAGTGTACAACATCCCCTATGGAATATTCTTGCCAAAAATATTGACTTGAGCCAATGACGCCTTTAGAGCTAGCTTCTAGTTTATAGGAAAAACAGGTGATAGAGGAACAAAGTAAATGACATCATAAAAAAAGTGAGAAAAATCTAAGATATGGCACATTCTACAAGCAATTGGTTTGGTTTGTTTCTTAAAATTAATACAGAAAATGAGGTGGGATTGTTCTAGAGCCAAAGTGGCATAACAGCTGCTTCCGTCTGTTCAGGCGGCACACACAGTACTAGAGACAGAAGTTTATTTTTCCACAGTGATGGAGGCTAGTTATGTAGGTTATCAAGGTCAGAAAGTTTGATTTCTTGTGAGGTTCTCTCCTGGCTTGCTGATGGCCACCTTCGTACGGTGCCATCACAGTGCTGGAGAGCGAGAGCGCTCTGATGTCTCTTCCTGTGCTGTAGGGACACACCTGCCCCATCACGTTAGGGCCCTACCCTTCTTACCACCTTTAACTTCTGCCCCCTCTCACAGGCCTTGCCTCCACATACAGCAGCACTGATGGTTAGGGCTTCGACATACCCACTGCAGGAGAACACAGACATTCAGCTCATAGCAGCAAATACAGTGCATAAAACTTGAGTACTGTGTTTACAGGCTTGGAAAAAAGTTATAAAAGGAATTTTGTAGATGAGCGAAGTAATCTGAATGTGGACTAGATTGTAGATGCTATTAGAGGAATCTTATGGTGTTGATAACAGGGATTATGATAATGGTGTTGTGTTTGGACTACCATTATTTTTAAGTTCTGTACTTAAAAGTATTTAGGAGTGGACTGTCATGATATGTATAGGTTATTTAAGTCTGTGTGTATATATATATTTGTGTATGTGTACACATAAACACATATACACAGCATATATGCATGTGTACATACGTACATGTAGCATAAATGTAGATATACCATATTGGCCAAGGAAATATGACAAAATAGTATTTGTTGAGTGATCATGATACTATTTTTTGAACTTTTTGTATATTGGAGATTTTTCATAATAAAAATTGGGGGTGACTCACAAGCAGAGAAGTGAATGTCATCTTAAGGTTTTTTAAAGGCACAATCGAATTAAAAATACAAAAAAAAAAATCTAAGGTAACAGGGGTAAAAGATTTTCCCTTGTCTCTTGAATTTTTCTTAGGGCTTTGAAGGCCTTCATGTTTCTAGGTAGAAGAAAGCTGAGACACATAGGAAGAAGATAATTTGGAGAGTATGTTGTATCAGAAAATAAAAAAGAAAAGAGATTGTAGAGGACTAGCAAATAATCAGTGATGTCAAAATAACAGCTATACAGCATATATTAGATAATTGGGGTGGTTTCTTTTGCCCATGCCAGCTCTGGATGTCTCCCTTTCTTTGCAGTCTTCTTTTTCTGATAAACCTTTTTAAAAACATTAAAAAAAAATTGGATTTAGGAAGAATAGGTATCAACAGTAGTTTAATATCAAAGTAGTGGGAGACCTTAGTGTCCTTAAATTAAACCTGAGGGTAGAAACTAGAGTACAGGAAGTCGTTTGTACAAGTAAGGAAATGGAAAGACCAAAGGTTTCAAAATGTTGGTTGTTATCAGAGAGGGGAGAGAGAGAGAGGGAGAGGAGAGATAGAGAGAGAAAGAGAGAGAGAGAAACAAAAATGAGGTGTAGACGTGTTTGAAGGACAAAGACTAATTTAATAGAAATATTGAGATGGTAGACAGTGAGAGCATAATTAAGGGAGTAAGATCCTTGAAAGAATCCAAGAGGAATTAGATTTAGCAAAAAAGGGAGATATTTTCTTTCCTCAAAAGGATTTGATTAGAATTGTATGTGAAACTCTTTTTTTTTTTAGAGTCAGAGTCTCACTCTGTCCCCCAGGCCGGAGAGCAGTGGCGCACTTCTGGCCACCGCAGCTTCAACCTGCTGTGCTTTGGCGATCCTTCCGCCTCAGCCTTCCATGTAGCTGGAACTACAGATATGCACCACTATACCCAATTAATTTTTTGATTTATTGTAGAAATGAGGTCTCGCCAAGTTGCCCAGGCTGGTCTCAACTCCTGGGCTCAGGTAATCCTCTCGCCTCTGTCTCCCAGAGTGCTGGGATTACAGGCATGAGCCATGACGCCTGGCCTATGCGAAACTCTTAACACATGTGGCACATAGTGAGAGCTTAATAAATACTAGTTATTGTTCTTCTCTGTTTATTCATTCAGTAAATACGTGTTGACCACTAGTAAAAGTCAGTACCTATTTTAGGTGTCGATGTGCAGTTTGCTTGATAATGCTTAACTAGTAAAGGTGGTGGACTTATAGATTTAATCCTTGAGGGACCCAGACTTTAGTGGAACAGACAGATGAGTGTTATGCATCAAACATCTGGAAAGTATAGTGAGAACATGGGTGCAGGAATAGTATATCATGGAGTTTAGGACAGGGCACTCAACAGCAGAAAGAAGCTAGCATTTGAAAAGATTCTTGGGTAAAGATGAATACTTAAATATACTTTGAAAACCCCATGTTGTGTGCATATGTGTAATATTAAAACAAACGAAGAGAACCTGGTGCGTCTAGGCCACTTTATTCTTGTATTGAATCATATTCTAATGGAAAACACAAAAGTGGGGGAAAAATAGCAAGACTCATAAATTTATCTTGAGAATTAGGATTTCCACTTGACACAGTCTCTTCTTTTTCCTATTCTCCCTTTTCAGAGGTAGTTATAATTACTGTGCAGTGTTGTTACCGATTTACATAGTTGGTCAGAATTGCAAGTTGGTCATTATTTTGCTGCGTTTAGTGTTGTATACTTGTATTTTGATATTTCAGGGCTTTCTTACTTCAACATTAAAAGTAATTTACCATAATTTTGGAAAAAGAAGAAATTTATGCTGATGAGATTTCTGAGGTTGAAGGTGAATCTAGGGAACTCATTAGTGATAGTGAGACAGACAATGATGTAATGATGCAATAATGCAATGTAAGTGAAGAAATATATATATATATTATAAACCAATATATGTTTGGTTTATAATCCGAACAAAAATACAAAGTACTGACCAGTCTCGGTGGCTCAGCCTGTAATCCCAGCACTTTGGGAGGCCGAGGCGCGTGGATTGCCTGAGCCTGTGGGTGCAAGACCAGCCCAGGCAACTTGGTGAGACCTTGTCTCTACAATAAATAAATAAAAAAAAATTAGCCGGGTGCGGTAGCATGCCTGTAGTTCTGGCTACTTGGAAGGCTGAGGCAGAAGGATCGCTGGAGCCAAGTGGGTCGATGCTGGGGTGGCTGTGAGCATACCACTGCACTCCAGCCTAGGTGACAGAGTGAGGCTTTGACTCAAATCAAAAAAGAAAAAAAATCAACAACAAAAAAAACAAAGTACGGAATGCTAGTCAGAGTGGTATTTGAGTCAAATACTGGGTATGTCTGCCACTTTCAGCTGTATTGTGAAAAAGGTGAAATTTAGAAAAGACCATTTATTTCACTTGTGAATTTTCTTTCTTTTTTCCATGTAGCTGGAACCACACTTGCATGCCACCATGCCCGGCTAATTTTTTGATTTATTGTAAAGGTGAGGTCTCACCAAGTTGTCTAGGCTGGTCTCTAACCAGGGCTCAGGCAATCCTCTCACCTCCACCTGCCGGGATTACAGGTGTGAACCACCACGCCCGGCCAAGGAGTATCTACCTCCCCCAGATTGGAGAGGGGGCCAGATCTTACAGAGAAGCATGGCAGTGGCTGCTTGAGGTTGAATGCTTTTTGTTTGCTTGTTTGTTTGCTATTTTTTGTGGGAGTCTTACTCTGTCACCAGAGGGCGGTGGTACGCTCACCATCACTACAGCCTTGACCTGCTGGGCTCAGGAGATCCTTCCGCCTAAACCTTCCAAGTAGCTGGAACTACAGCTGTGTGCCACCGTGCCTGGCTAATTTTTATTTATTTATTGTAGAGATGAGGCCTCACCAAGTTGCCCAGGCTGGTCTTGTACCCCTGGACTCAGCCAATCCTCTTGCCTTGGCCTCCCAAAGTTCTGGGATGACAGGCTTGAGCCATTGCACCCAGCCTTCACTTGTGCTTAATGACAGAGGATTGCAGCAGCCAGCTTCAGAGTTTTTTTTTTTTTTTTTTTTCACCTACTCTCAGTATGAGGAAAGTGGAAAATTTGCCTATCCTGAATGTGTTAACTAATCCCAGATTGATGGACATCAAAGTTCTTTCCATGAACCCTTAAAAAATTATAGAAGTTCTCCAATATATAAAAATAGAATATTGAAATGAACAGTCTTGTACTAAGTAGAGGTTCAATACTTATTTTCACAGCTTGAGTTTTTTGGCAAGCAGTTTCTGAGATGAAGATTAGGATTCTTGTTTATTAAGGAGTACTCTTGGGATCAACACTTAGGAAAGGAAGTAGGCTTGGCCAAGAGTTAAAGTTGAGTTGTAATGAGTCTCAGGGGAGTTTCAGTTGACCCTGGGGGGAGTTCTGAAGATGGAGTGACCCTATAGAGACATCCTGAATTGGTGAGGGGTCCGAGCCTTTATATTTCTGTATTGATCTTCATTGCATGTGGGCTGTCTCGTGTGAAGGGTGCACAGCTTGGGCATGACATCCCTCCTTGGCTGAGTGAGTGCGGACAGTCTGGTCTGTCTGCTGGGAGTTCGCTCAACAGTTGTTTACTACGTCCTTCGTTCCTGAAGGAGGATTTGGGCACATAGCGTCTGTCATACTCTTGATCTTGTTTCCTCTTCATCCCTTCCAGCATCTCTTGGCCTATATTCTCTTCCCTCTGCCAAGAGCCATTGATCCCAGATATCATAGGATTTGATACGTAAACACTGCAGTTCCACTTATCTTTCAGTGAGTAATATGTCCTAGTAAAATCTTCGTTAACCAGATTGCTTGGATAATGAAGGTTTCTGGTAAATGGAATGTTGTGGTAAGTGAAGACAATATGGAATAGCGAAGTGTGTTTCATTAGGACTCAGGAGATCTGTGTATATCTCTGAGCTCCGAGATCAACTTGCTACGTCATCTTGAGGGATTGCTAAGGCACCAAAATAGCTACGGAAGTAAAACATCTACAAGATAGTAACAAACTCTATACTTCTCTTCATCCTAGATTGGGAAACCAGATTATTTTTTGTCCATTTGGGGGGGGGCGGGGGGGAGGGGGACGATGACTTTCTTTTTCAAATGCTTAGCTATGAAAAACAAAAGCAAAACAGCAGGAGGTAGAGCCGTATTTCTTAAGCTTTTGAAATACTTTGGCAAAGGCTCATTGCGTTTTGGCCGTTCATATGGGACACTTTTGGTCGAGTTCTTTCGTGCCATGTTATGAAATTATTTTCTGAGTTGTAATTTCTTTGAGACCAGATTCTGTCTCTTCCCTGTGTGGCCTCACAGCTCTCGCTTTTCTCTGTCCCCCGTGCGTCCCCCCTTCCTCGTTCCTCATCCCTGTTTTGGAAGTCCTGCCCGAAACCTTGCCTAGTGCATCACCCCCGTGATGGATCGCTCTTCCTCTGTGATGTCTTCTCTTTTTCTTTCCTGACTCTCATCATTTTAGTTAAGCTTCTTATCACTGTGCACCCAGGCTTACTGCAATCGCATCATATTTGATTTCTCTGCGGCTTTTTCTCTGTATTAATGCAGCCTCCGTACTAGCAAAAAGTTTTAACATATTGCCTTTCTGCTTAGATGTCTCCTTGTTGGACCCCAAGTCTCTTTACAGTCTAGTTCTACTGAAGATCAGTGTGAAACCTTGTAGTGTTTTCTCCTTTTCCCAAACCCACAGTTAATGAATTATGGTTAAGTATAGAATAATTTATCTTACATGTTAGGATACACATTTATTTATTTATTTTTAATCCGATAGCTTTGATTTTTGGGGTTGCTGTTGCTATTTTAAAGAGAAGCTTCTTTTTAATTGATATTTAATTTTTCTTTTCTTATACTTCATTTTAATAAGGTGGGGTACAAGTCAGGATTAGGTGTATAAACAATCTCTGTGCAGGCGAAGTTTGGACCTCCGGTGGGTCATCAGTTCCCCCTGGTTTTGATCAGGTGCCTGTGATGTTGTTACATTCCCCCACCTCGGCAGCGTCCCACAAATGCTGATCCCTTCCTTGTGCTTTTGTGAGTAATGTTCAGGTCCCGCTTATGAGTGAGAACGTGCGATTTTCTTTATTGTTGTTCTTTTGTTTTGTTTTTGTGGTAGATTGCTAAGAATGATAGTCTCTAATTCCATCCAATTTGCTGAGAAGTCCATAGAATCCAAATTTATTGATGATGTGCCTGGGCATTATTATTGTACTAATAGTGCCCATCCTTTACTTATAAAGCTTTTAGTATTTAAAAATGCCTTTTCTTTTGCCTTCAGAGTGCCTTTGTGTGAAACTTGCATCAAAATCAATGTTGCATCCTCATCAACTTGATGTGATAAACACCAAGTCCTACCTGTCAAATAGGTCTTATATCCATTTGATGACTATTCCCACCACTATTCCCCTTTGTTATGTATTTATTAAAGGTGTTCTCTGTGGCAGACACTATGCTAAGCATTATATGGTGATGAGGACATAGAATGTGTATGCTGTTTTCAGGGAGTTTAAAGAGTAGTAGTGGAGATAGCTATTAACAGAGACCTCCAGAAATACGTAATAAGAAATTTGATAAATTTAGACACCATCATATCTCACCTGCAGTCCATAATTCAGTAGCCTCGTTGGTCTTCAGGCTCTCAGTTTGATCCCTCTCCATTGTACTGCGGTTAGAGTGGTCTTTCTGAAAAGCAAAATCAGACGTAAAATACTTGACCTGCCTCCCATTGCTGTCTTTAAAATGGCTTACCAGTCTCTTTATGACCTGATGCATGTTGGCCTATTGGTGCGGGTCTCACTATTCTGCTTTTTTGCTCTGAGTATCAGCTGTACTGTTTGCACTGTCCAGAAATAATTGAGATCTTACCTCTGGCGGTTTGAACATGTGATTCTGCAAGCCTCTTCTTTGGTTAATTCCTGTTCATTCCATCCCTCATTTCTTATAGGAGTCCTTCCTGCATCCATTGAAGTCTAGATTTGGGAATCCATCTTTTGTGTTTCTCCATGTCTTGAGACTCCTCTCATACTCTGTGGTAATTGTTTGCATCATGTGTAAACCTCACTGGATAGTTGAATTGTGTTTATTCATTGTTGTAACACCTATACCTACTGTGGTATAGGCATGAATTGGAAACTTAGGAGATGCTGTTCTCCAGTGTATACTACTTATTGTTATTGTAAGACTGGAATTTGATTGGAAAATCATTTTAGTGTTAGGATGGAAGTTTGTAGTATTATTTCTCACTCGATCTTAGCCAAAAGACTGAGAAACGATGTGTAATATTATTTTTTTTTAATAAAGTCATCCAGAACTAAATTGCCACATGTGCATAGCACATTTGCATAACTTGAATTGTGGTTGACAAGCATATACCATAGTACTTTTATACTGTCGTAGAAAGTCGATGGGAGATATTAACCTGTTTGAAATGCCAGCATTATTAAATATTAAGCACTGGGAGAAACTTGTAGATATGTAAGCAGAATCTGAAGTAGCAAAATCTGTGGTTTTTCTTAAAAATAAAATTTGCTGAGCATGTGCCATATGCTAGGTATTGTACTATTTATATTACTTTCTGAGAGAAGGGTATTATTATCTATCTTTTATAGATGGGAAACTGAGAACTAGAGAGGTAATTTTGTCAAGCTCACATAGAAGAACCAGGATTTGAATACTGGTCTTCTGATTGTAGGTCCGTTGTTCTTTCAGTTATTATTTTGGTTGTTCTTGTTTACTGAAGTGCAGTATTTAAAAAAAAACAAAACTTAATTCTGTACAGAGCTGAGAAGTAGGAAAATAAAGAAATACCTGAAATTAATCAAAAGAGATGACTGAAGTTTTATCAGTAAGACCTTTGTTTCATATGATTTTATTTTTTGACTTAAAAATGATTCGGTATTAATTTTGTTTAATTATTATTATTATTTTTTGAGTCGGAGTCTCACTCTGTCATCCAGGCTGGAGCGCAGTGGCACACACATGACCACCACAGCCTCAACCTGCTGGGCGCAGGCGATCCTTCCTCCTCAGCCTTCCAAGTAGCTGGAACCACGGGCATGCTTGTGGTCCCAGCTAATTCTTTGATTTATTGTAGAAAGGAGGTCTCACCAAATTGCCCAGGCTGGTCTTGAGCCTGTGGGCTCAGGCAGTCCTCTCACCTCCACCTCCCAAAGTGTTGGGATTATAGGCATGAGCCACTGTATCCAGTCTCAATATTAATTTCAGTAACTCTGATGAGAAAACTAAGTCTCAGAAATGAAATGACATCATCAAAGTCTACATAATTAGTGGCAAAATGAAAAGTAGAATCTGGAACTCCTGATATATATATTTTTAAAACTTCATTTAGAATACTTTTTTGTTGTTGCTATTAAAGACGGGGTCTTGCTATGTTGCCCAGGCTGTTCTTAAACTCCTGACCTCAAGTGATCCTCCCACGTTGGCTTCCCAAAGTTCTGGGATTAAAGGTGTGAGCTACTGTGCCCAGTCCTCCTGATATTTTTTGACGCTAGAGCTTTATCTTTATTTTATTTTTTTTTTGATTTTGATTCTCACTCTGTTGCCCAGGCTGGAGTGCAGTGCATGCTCACAGCCACTGTAACCTCGACCTGCTAGGCTCAGGCGGTCCTTCCACCTGAGCCTTCCAAGTAGCTGGAACCACAGGTGCCTGCCACCATGCCTAGCTAATTTTTTGATTTAGTGTAGAGACGAAGTCTCACCAAGTTGCCCTGGCTGGTCTTGAACCCCTGGGCTCAGGTAATCCTCTTGCCTCTGCCTCTCAAAGTGCTGGGATTACAGGTGTGAGCCACCCCGCACCAGGCAAGAGCTTTATCTTTCAAAAAGTTTTATTGAATAACCAATTTGTAAATGTAATTTTAAGTCAGATTTTGTTACAAGCATAAGTGAAAACTGAATGTTCCTAGTGTTTGTCTGTTTTTAGAAGCATCTAGTCTTAGAACATATCTATTTATATATGCTAAAATGTTAAAATTTGAAAGATAGCATAGCTCCTGAATATATTAGTTGTAAAATTGGAATATATAATATATATAATATTTTGGATACTTAGTAAGATAATTTTTTTCAGAGTTTCTATTAAAAGTAAGACTATACCAGATTATTCTAGTCATTGGCTCAATCACTTTTGCTTTTGGTCTTTTCTGTGAAAAGGAATTTTAAAAAATCCCAATGACTTGTTTGTTTCATTTTCATTTCCTATAAAGCTTTTAAGAACATATTTAATTTTCTTCATAGGTGATAATGTTGAGAACATTAAGGATGGATTATTAACTAACAAGTAGACGAGTTTAACGCTGATGATTGAAAGATCACATGCTCTGGATTTACATTGCCCTATTTTCCCCCTAAAAAACGTCCTTGCTAGTTGAGTGTGTCTTGGCTCATTCATTATTCAGGTTAGAGGAATTCAAACTTAGATTCCTGTGATTAAGTCCTGGCTAATTTGCCCATTTTTTATTTTAACTAGTTGCTTAGAACTAGGTTTTTGTAGTTGCCAATTTAATGGTAGTCTTTCTTAGAAGAATTCAATTGTGATGCATTGTTCTATCATCATAATATGCCCTGTTCTCTTTTATTTCACATTATTTCATCAGTGCTTCTGTGGCTTTTCTTGAGCTTCACTTTCATTAGGTTTTTAAGGTATTACAAATAATATTTTGAGGCATTTAGAACCATAATTCCTTATTATTGAATCTATCTAATTGCATTCTCTTTAAGCCATGCATTATGCACTCAGTAGTTGTCAAGTTTCTAGAGAAATGATGTTCTTTCCAGATCTCACCATGTTGTATTCAGTGCTTTGCGCTTACAGAAATCTTCTTTGGTGACACAGTTTAAAACTGAGTGTTGTCACCATGGAAAAATGAACTCCTTCCAGATTCTCTTTTTGAGAAAGTCATTGTTGGTTATGTCATTCAGCCAGGAACATGCTGTTCCAGGTTTATTAAAATTAGTTCAGTGCATACTTTTATTTTCTAATATCAAATAGAAATATGAAAATAATTGTTAGTGTCATGCTGGTTTATGAAACTGTTATGACACAAATAGAGTTTTATTAATAGGAAATGAGCTTTCAATTTTTTCTTACCTTTAACTTGTAGCAAAAAAAGATGAGATTTTGAAGAAAACAAATTGATGAAAGTTATGCCTTCCAACAAAAAATATGTAAAGAGAAAGATGTAAAATAGATTGCTTAGAGTAAGCTTTCCAATGTCATTCATTGTTTTTTACTTGCCTCATTTTAAGTAATTGATAATTTCCTTTGCCCGGCCACCTGTCAGGCTGTAGGCAACCTCTAGTGTCTAGTAAGATCCAGCAGAGTCCTCTCTTCTGTGGAGTCCTCTTTGACAGTTTCCTTGAATCTGGCTTCTCTGAACTCCTGTTGTTTAGGTCTTTAAACACATAGTTTATATCACTTAAGTATTGTTTCATTAACTGTATTTTGATTTTGTTATATGAAGGAATAATTTCTTCATCTGTGCTCTCCCACAAGAGGTCTACTCCAGTGTGCCCTGATTTAATTAATTACCTAATTTTAATTTTAATTTTAATTTTTGAGTCGGAGTCTCACCCTGTTGCCCAGGCTGGAGTGTAGTAGCACGCTCACAGCCACTACAGCCTCGACCTCCTAGGCTCAGGCGATCCTTCTGGCTAAGCCTTCCAAGTAGCTGGAACTACAGGTGCATGCCACCCTGCCTGGCCTATTTATTTATTTATTATAGAGATGAGGTCTTGCCATGTTGCCCTGACTGATCTCGAACCTGTGGGCTCTGACAGTCTCTCACCTTGGCCTCCCAAAGTGGTAGGATTATAGGTGTGAGCCACCACGCCTAGCCTTTTTTTTTTGAAAGCAGGATTTATTGAGAGGACAGAAAAGCTCCCACAGTGGGAGGGGACCCGAAGGGGTTGTACTAGTGCCCTGATTAATTGATTATCATCTCAAATTTGAATCCATTCATCAGAAACTATATTTTCACTGTGGAGAAATGAATTTCAAAAGAAATTCTTTTTTTTTCTTCAAGTTTCAGAGACTACAACCCGAGACATTCATGACCTTCAGGCATAATCGATTTGGAGTAAATGTGGTTGAATGGGTTTCTCACCGAACTACTCTTTTAGTGTTAAGCACAGTGTGAAACAGTACTAAGTTTTTCTTAGGCAAATAAGGTTTAGAGACCTCACTTGTCATTAGTCGCTGAGCAGAGTGAGAAAGACCACAGATGTGGAAGTCAGGCTGCCTGGGTTCTGATCTGTGCTCCTCACTTGTTACTCTGTGACTCTCTGTGCATCAGTATCTTTGACGCACAGAGAGTCACAGAGTGATAATAGTACTTAACTCATGATGTGTTGTGAGGAATAATTGAGATTTTATACGTATATTTATTTTTACACACACATATAATATTCAGAAGAGTTCCCAGGACTTAGGTAGTGGCAGTGGCATAGTCTGTGTGTGCTGAACTTTCTGAGAAAAGCTTTTATATTTGACGTATCTTTTTTTATGGAGTCAGACATCTTACAGTTGTTAAGGTCAGGATTTGCATTTGCGTTTATTCTAGTTCCCTGTCCTAAGGTGGTTAATGTTTATGCCTCACTTTCTACTCTGCCAACTTCCAGTGATGGCTTTGAGAATCAAAATGAAATAGTGTATATAGAAGATCTTTATAAACTGTGAAGTGCTAAATAAATATGAAGTCCTGAAGTCGTTGGCCTTTCATTAGTAAATTTAAAAAATTGTGACTGCCTAAGGTAAAGACCTGTGTTTTACAAGCACCTGAACCTGGGAGTAGTTTCGATGAATTAGTCATTTTTTTGGGGGAAATAAATACTTAAGTGGCTAAATTTTACTACCAGGAATGTATTCTTGTTTGCAAATTGCTGGCTTCATAATAAAAATAGATAACATGTTTTAGAGAGAAACAATATAATATTTGACATGCTTTGTATAACCTTTTCAGGTTTGAAAGCACAATGGCAGGAAACAGCCTTGTTCTCCCCATCGTTCTTTGGGGCCGCAAAGCGCCAACACATTGCATCTCGGCAGTACTTTTAACCGACGATGGGGCCACAATTGTAACAGGATGCCACGATGGACAAATATGTCTCTGGGATCTTTCGGTAGAACTAGAAGTGAGTATTTGAAATGCCTATTGTCCATTTAAATGTGAGAAATTACTTACTAGAAGGTACTACAATCCCAGAATGATACTTGAGCTCATGATATATTTTCTGCAAAATATACTTTAACTAAAATGGGTGATATGCCGATTGTTTATTTATTTTATTCATCAGAGTTTACTTTTGGCTATTTTCTTTTTTTTTGAGTTGGAGTCTCACTCTGTCGCCCAGACTGGAGTGCAGTGGCCACTCCCAGCCACTGCAGTCTCGACCTGCTGGGCTCCGGCGATCCTTCTGCCTCAGCCTTCCAAGTAGCTGGAAATACAGGCGCGCGCTACCACACCCAGCTGATTTATTTATTTATTTATTTATTGTAGAGATGAGGTCTCGCCAAGTTGCCCAGGTGGGTCTCGAACCCGCGGGCTCAGGCAATCCACTCACCTCAGCCTCCCAAGGCGCGGGGTTACAGGCTGAGCTACTGAGCCCGGCTGGTTATTTTCTAATGTAATATCTACCCTAAGTAGCTAAATATTTGTTACAGTTAAGGTTTTCCAAAGATTGTGATCCATACTGAAGGAGGTTTCTGAAGAGATAATAAGAAAACAGTTTAAAACTCTTAAAACATGCATGGAAACCTTCTATGGTAACTGCCCTCTTCAGGGCAGAACTTTTTACAGAGTGTGAGTTTTGTTGCATTGGTTTTTGAAATCACCACGCGTGTATCGTCATTCCTTACTGCTCTGGAGTGCTCGTTGTGCCCTGCTCCCAGGCTCCAAGTTCACATTGGCATCCCCAGTTGTGCTATGACACCACATTTATCCCACTTTTCTCCTTTCCATATTTGTACCTTCCTTCTCTGACAGGTCTTCTCAGAATTTTCTGTAAAGGGGAGCAAGAGAAAATGGGGTGGTAGCTGGTCTGAAATGTGAAGTCAGGAAAGGTTTTCTTTCTTTTTTTTTTTTTTTTTTACTTTTCTTGGCTAACGGCCTTATTGAGATATTAGTCACATACCATATAATTTATCTGTTTATTGCAGGCTTTAATGTTTTTAGTATGTTCACAGAGTTGTGCAGCTATTACTACAGTCAGTTTTGGGACATTTTCATCACCTCCAAAATAAACCCTATATTCCTTAACTGTCACTTCCAGTGCTCTCATTCCTCCTGGACAACCACCATTCTATTTTCTGTTGCTAAAGTCTTGCCTGTTCTGGACGTTTCATATAAATGGAATCATATACTATGTGTTTTTTTTTAATGACTGTTTTTTATCACTTAGCATAATGTTTTCAAGGCTCATCTGTGTTGTAGCACTTTCTTTTTTATGACCAAATGATTTTTCATTTTATGAGTATGCCACACTTTATTTGTTCTTTTATCAGTTGATGAGCATTTGGGTTGTTTCTATTTATGGTCTTTATGAATAATGCTACTGTGAACATTTGCGTATGAGTTTTTGTGTAGGCCGATATTTTCAGTACTCTTAGGTTTACACCTGGGCATGGAATTGCTGGATCAAATGGTAACTATGTTTAATCGTTTGAGGAACTGCTAGACTCTTTTTTAAAGTGACTGCACCTTTTTTGTTTTTTTTTTTTTTTTGAGTTGGAGTCTCAGTCTGTCACCCAGACTGGAGTGCCGTGGCCGCTCCCAGTCACCGCAGCCTCGACCTGCTGGGCTCAGGTGATCCTTCTGCCTCAGCTTTCCAAGTAACCAGAACTATAGGTGCGCACTCCCATGTCCGGCTAATTTTTGATTTATTGTAGAGATGAGGTCTTGCCAAGTTACCTGGGCTGGTTTCGAACTCATGGGCTCAGGCAATCCACTTGCTTCAGTCTCCCAAAGTGCTGGGATTACAGGCTGAGCCACTGAGTCTGGCCATGTTTTTTACTTTTTTAGTAAATTTATTTCTGAGGATTTTATTTTTTTAGAATCTATTGTACACAGAATTGTTCAATTTATTTAATGTTCACATTGTTCATTGCTGGTGTGTAGAAATGCAGTTGAATTTTTTTTTTTTTTTTTAGTTGGAATCTCTGTCACCCAGACTGGAGTACAGTGTCCGCTCCCGGCTACCGCAGCCTCTACCTGCCGGGCTCCGGCGATCCTTCTGTCTCAGCCTTTCAAGTAGTTGGAGCTACAGGCGTGCGCTACCACACCCGGCTAATTTTTGATTTATTGTAGAGGTGAGGTCTCGCCAAGTTGCCCAGGCGAGTCTCGAACCCACGGGCTCAGGCAACCCACTCACATCAGCCTCCCAAGGCGCGGGATTACAGGCTGAGCCACCGAGCCCGGTGCAATTGAATTTTAAAAAATGATCTTGTATCTTGTAACCTTGTTGGATTTGTTTACTAGTTCTAATAGCTTTTTAGTGGATTCCTTAGGATTTTTTTAATGTGTAAGACAACAGTATATGTCATTCTTGGTAATGTCTTTCTTAGATGATCTCTGATAGAGAGCGATTTACTTTTTCCTTTCCAGTATAGTTGCCTTTTATTGCCGTTATTTTTTTGCCTAGTTGCCCTGGGTAGCACCTCCAGTATATTGTTGAATAGACATGGTGAGAGCGAACATCTTTGTTTTGTTCCTAACTGCATTTATCAAGATGAAAATTTGTCTTTTATTCAGTTGATATAGTGGAATTGCCACTTTTTAGTGGGAGGTACTTTAGTTCATATATTAAAAGGAATGATCAAATAAAAAGTGAATATCGGTGTTTTTAAGAGAGAGGTGACAGTTGAAGTGAAGCTCACAGATTGGAGGGAATTAAATCCAGTGCTCAGACTGAGGAGATTTCTCTGACAGGAGCAAGAAATATTTATAGACTATAATAGGGAAGCTGGGATAGATGAATGTAGGTAAGTTGGTTGCGCTTTTGGCAGAAATGTGGAAATACCTTGATGCTTCTACTGTTTCTTGGAAATGTAAGCAAGGTTGTCCCTGAAAGTAAAGACGGTGAAAGGGCTTCTGGAGGTTTGAGGAGAGAGAAACTGTGCAAGGGTACCTGGGAGAGTGGGAGTATGAGCACCCTAGGGAAATGGGGTAGTTCTGCTAGACAGTATTCAGGGCCCCCTGGAAGTTACTTGTCATTAATTTAACAGGAAATCAAACAGCGTGGTGGTGTGTTTTTTTCCAGCTACCTTCAGTTTCTTGGATATAGGCCCAGGTTATACAGAGAGCCAGGTTGATCTGGGTTGAGGTTTGCCTGGCAGGCCTAACAGAGAGAGGGGCCAACGTTCTGTGTGTGTTTGCAAGGTAGCAATTGTAGAGATGCTCTGTGGACTCTCACTTTGGAGAGGAAGGTCAGTTGGACGTCTTCCATTTAGATGTGGAAGGCATTGATTTGCGGGGGTTGAGGGATGGCGAAGAGTGCAGTGGCGGCAGGGTGGAGGCGGGTCTGCGGCTTTGGTGGGGGAAGAATTGCTGGAGGGAGATGGGATGGAGTGCGTTAGATAAGGGGGGGTGATTGGAGGGTGAGATGCTTGAATTAGATCCTAGAAGAGTTCATTTACTGGTGACCATGGTGGGACCATGGTACAGTGCAGTAGGGTCTATGGCACAATCTTAGTGGCGAGGAGGTCAGGGAGTGAGAGGTTTGGGTGCTGCAGAGCTTGCCTGTGAAGATAGTTGTCACCTCGCCGTAGGATACTAGAAGCGTTGGAGGGTGAGACAGTGAACCAAATGCCAGAATCTTCAAGGAACAAGAGTGAATGGCTTGGATATTTATAATGAGTTTAGCGAAGTAGATGCTGGTGGTGTAAGGCGCAACAGGACTTACTTTTTGCTCGAGTTCTGGATGAGAGAATGAGGAACAAATTGTAGTACAGGATGTGATGGAGAAAAGTCAGGCACTATTTGCGAGAGTTTCACTGGAAACTATTGTCGGGGGACTTCTAGGTTGTGATTGAGTAAGAAGTTTGAAAGCAGCATTCAGAAATGAGGTGGAGGTTGGGCATGGTGGCTCATGCCTGTATTCTCAGTACTTTGGGAGGCCAAGGCTGGAGGATCGCTTGAGGCCAGGCGTCTGAGACCAACCTGGGCAAAATAGCAAGACATCATCTCTATAAAGATATTGAGACTGTAGAGGATTTTGCTGATCATTGCCTTTGAGTTGTCGGGGACATGGAGGAGTGAGAAAGAGACATATGATTGCATCACATTGGGGGGTGCATAGCCATGTGGGGAGTAATATGGATAATTAGTACTCAGAAAGAAATCAATTACAACCAAGCGTATTACTTTAACAATGGTTGGCATTTGAGTTCTAAGCACTTTTATGCATTTGAGTTACAAAGATAAGTATAGCACATCACTAGCACTCAGGAAGCTCAACTTTCCCCCTCAGAAAGCTGGAAAAATTATACCACAAACTTGGATGACTTGTAAGGGTGAGGAATACAGGTTGAAAAGTAACTGGCAGTGAGTGTGTAGAATGTGTTATGCCTTCAGGATTGATAGCAAACTAGAGAGGAATCAGCAATGTAGTGCTGAGGGGGGACCTCACACCACTTTATACTGGAATGATTATGGGCAATGAGACTGGCGTGTGAGATCTCAAGCAATTCTTTCGCTGAATTTTTTTGCATGAATTTCACTAGAATGTCCTATTTATTTAAGTAAGAAGAACAAAAATGATGGGATGTGGGAGGAGTAGGAACTGAGGTAAGGATTAGGAGAGAATATTTAGAAAAATATTGAAGGAATTGGACTATTTAACCAGAAGAAAAGAAGACTTAAAAAAAGCTATCATCTTTGGATGCATATGGAGGGTCTTCTGAAGTGTTTTGCCTTCTGGCAGATAGTTATGCCTGTAAGGACCAGGAAGAAGAAATGTAACAACATTCAGAGGGTCAAGGCATCAGGCTTTCTCTTGAGGTCATAGTAATTTTCCTTCCTCTTTTGCTGGGAAAGGATTTACAACTGTAGCTAGAGCTTTTGCCACCTGTATCTTGGTCTCCTTTCATCTGTGAAAAAGGGCAGACACTTGGCCTAAACCTGTGATGGCAATACAATGTATGAGAGAAATAGCTGGAGCCGTAATTCAGTGAGTACCTAGAGGGGAGGCGATAAGACTAAAGATGTAGATATTGTCTCTTACATGCATTATTTGTGAAGCTTTCACTACCTGAAAAGCAGTGGAATATTTATGAAGCTAGTTCTTCTCTTCATGAAACTCTCACTCAAATAGGGAATCACATGTATGCAGAGAACAGTACAGTCTGGGGCATTAGATGAAAGAAGTAGACTGTTGTAGGAAGAGCTTACCTTTGAGGGCAGACAACATGGATTGGATCTGAGATCTAGCTGGTATGGGGGGGAAGGATTTACGTAACTCTTGTGCCTGTGTTTAACATTGGGTTTATCGCCCTAAGGTTGTGGCGAGGATTTATTGAAGGACTGTGTCTGTTAAGCAGTTATCATAGTGCCTATACATAGTAAGGCTTTATTTTATGGATGGTAATTATAGCACCTCAGGTAGTAGGAAAAGAAAGCCGAAGGGGATAATACAAGAGGGATGTCAATGCTGGCTGACTAGCTAGCCTCAAGGTCCCTGACTGGAATGTTTGTGCTATGGTTTACTCTCAAGAACTGGCACAGCCATCTTTTTATTCTGGTCTTGCCAGTGATAACTTGATAACTCTTGCTTTTTAACTGTATGGTCTCAGAGGATGGATGGTTTTATGAATCAGTCAAACAGATTATTTTATGATATTTCTTTGTTTTGATTTTGTGTAAAATGTTTTAACAGCTATAACATAAATCTTTATGGAATGTGGTGGGATATAAATAACAGGTATAAATGTAATACTATGCCTTACCTTTATTTTCTCCTCTGATTACATTAATATTTATTTCCCCTGGAAGGTTTATTTTTTATTTTTTGAGTTGGAGTCTCACTCTGTCGC
>NW_007248854.1:737102-740746 GCF_000164805.1 Carlito syrichta
TTGGCCTCCCAAAGCATGAGATTACAGGCTGAGCCACCGAGCCCGGCTGGAAGGTTTCTTAATGTGAGGACTTTATAGTTGTGATCTAGCATTGACGCTAGGCACTGGGCACAGATGTATTTTTGGATGGGTGTCTCTTTATCATAATTGTTCTTCCCCTGCCATTTAGTGGTCATTCAGAAAAATTTCTTAAAATCATTCCTTTGTCACGTCCCAGAAAACTTCTGTTTAATGAATTGATTTTTTTTGTTCATTAAAGAAATATGTCAATCTATGAAAATATTATATTAAAATATCTACTTTTTGGCTGGCTTTGTACTTAAAAATGCAGTCAGACGTAGAATATAGTATATTTATTTAATTTTTTGCTTTTGTCTGACAATGAACAGCAGAGCCATATACTTTAGCTTTATTTTATAATTGTTCATTGTCAGTATTCAGAAATACAGTTGCTTTTTGGTATTTTGACTTGTGTACTTTGGCTGCTATATTTATTTATTAGTTCTAGAAGGTTTTTTCCCTAGTTACCTTACGATTTTCTTTGTATCTGATGATGTCATCTGTGTATAAAGGTAGTTTTATTTTTTCCTTTGCAATATGTATGGCTTTTATTTCGTTTTACTGCCCTGTTGATAGACAATCACTTACTGCTGATCAATACTTCTAGTACAATGTTTAATGTTGAAGGAATGGCCATCCTTGCCGTGTTCTTGATCTCAAGGTCTCAATGGAAAAGCAGTCTTTTACCAATAAGTATGATGTTAGCTTTAGATTTTTCATAAATGCCCTTTGCCAGGTTGAGTTACCCATTTGTTCTTAGTTTGCTGAGTGGTTTTTTTTTTTAATCATGAATTTTGTTTTGAATTTTGTGAAGTGCTTCTTCTATATCTTTTGAGATGATTATATCCTTTGTTCTCTTAACATGGTGAATTCCATTGATTTTTCAAATGTTAAAGTGACCTTGCATGCTCTGGATAACCTTACTTGATAATGATATTTTATCATTTTATATATTGCTAGATTGCATTTGTTAAAATTTTATGGAGATCTTTTTGGGGGGGCTTGATTAATGATTTATATCGTTCTGAAGTTTTCTTTTTTGTAATTTGTTTCTAGTTTTGGTATCAGGTAATGCTGGCCACATTAAATGAATTTGAAAGAGTATCCTTATTCCTTGTTCTCTATTTTCTGGAAAAGCTTGTGTAGGATTGGAATTATTTCTTTCTTAAATGTATGTTGAAATTTACCTATAAAAGCATCCTAATCCATATGTGTGTGTGGGGGAAAGTTTTAAAATTGTACATTCAATTCATTTAAAATGTGTAGGGCAATTCAGATTTTCTGAGTTTGTTGCTATTTTTCTGGTATTAGAAGTTGGCTGTTTTGTTATAACTCCTGAGTTAGGATGGTCATTACATTTTTTTTTGGAATTGGAGTTGGAGTCTCACTCTATCACTCAGGCTGCAGTGCAGTGGCACACTCATGGCCTCCCCAGTGGTCGACCTGTTGGGCTCTGGTGATTCTTCTGCCTCAGCCTCCTGAGTAGCTGGAACTATAGGTGCGTGCTACCACGCACAACTAATTTTTGATTTATTGTAGAGACAAGGTCTCACCAAGTTGCCTGGGCTGCTCTCAAACCCGTGGGCTCAGACAATCCATTCAGCTTGGCAACCCAAAATGCTGGGATGACAGGCTGAGCCACTGAGGCTGGCCGGTCATTACATTTTCAAGGGGTTTATAAAGAAATAATAACACAAGCAAATATGTGATAGAGACCATATGTGCCCCACAAAGATAAAGAAAAACCTGCTGACCCCTGATCTAAGTTGTCAAATTTATTGGCATGAAGTTGCCATAATATTTCCTTATCGTTATTTTATGTCTGTAGATTTGTAGTGATGCCTGCTTTTATTCCTGATATTTATAATTTGTGTCTTCTTTCTTTTTGATCAATCTTAGCTAGAAGTTGATCAATTTTGTTGATCTCTTCAAAGGACCAGCTTAAAACATGTTTAAGAGCCTTTATTCTAGAGCTAGTTTAGCTATATACTCCTAAGGTGTGACTTTTTGGAGTCTCTTCTGAATGTCTGATGCTTAACAAGGCCTCCTGTCTCTGCCGCATCAGAACTTGAATTCCTCCTACTCTTGTGTGAGCTCTGAGAATTTTGTAGCGTATAGCTTCCAAATCATTTTCTATCAGGTCTTGGGAAGTTTAACTGTACGCTTGCATGTCTTAGAATTAAGCAACAGACCCAAGGAGACCCCTTATGCAGATTTCTGTACCCCATTCGCTCTGTAGCACCATCTAGTCTGGTGTTCTGCCCTGTAAATTCAAGTTGTCCTGCCTTCCCTGAACTTTGATTTCTGCTTCCTTAGTTCGGTGAGATTTCTGATTTCTTGGGTTCTCCCCACAGCAGGATGGGGTAAGGACCCTTAGGCAGAAGGCCTGGGGAGTGCAGGCTCCTCTTCATTTGTTACCCTTCTCTCCAGAGAGAGATGGCTGTCCTCCCCTGCCTGTTGCCCAGTTCTTAGATACAATTGTTTCATATATTTTTGTTCAGCTTTTCTAGACTTTATGGTGGAAGTAAAGTTCAGCTCTAGTTCCTCTATTATGACTGAATTTGCCAGGAGAATTGTGTACATTGAAAATAAACTGTTGGTAAATTTGATTTTGGTGGGGGGGAGTAGTTAATTGACCAAGAGGATTTTTTTTTTCAGTGAAAGAATACTGAATCTCTGTATAGAGTTGGGATTGAGTGTGTGAGAAAATTTTAGATGTGTAGGAAAACTTTCTATTCCTATTCCAACTATGGATAGTGATTGAGAATTATTTTCTTAATGATAACTATGCAAAAAGATGGCCAAGATGAACTTGATTTGGGAAATTTTTTTTTTGGCTGTTACATATCAGAGTAATAGAACAATCTCAATACTCGCCCCATGGAGTACTTAATTTTGAACAATTTATCTTTCTCAATATATTAGGATAAATTGTGAGAGGGACACCAAGAAAGGGCTTAAAGGGGGTGTAAAGGTATTGGTTATATTCTATTTCTGAAACTGTGTGTTGGTATGTGGCTAATTATTTTATCCTTTATGTCTTGTATGTGTTATAACTATTATTTGTATGTATTAAATGTTTAATTAAAAATGTGTCCTGAAGTTTTCAACTAACTTGACATAACAGCATGTTATTTGATGGTCAGTTTGGGGGCTGCTTGCCAAACTATCTTGGAAAAGTGGGTACTAAGCCATCCTTTCCGTTAGGCGCCATGTTGCTAAGTCGGCAGCTGTGAAGACCATTATTTGTTTCTGATAGTTAATGTTGGTGTCAGCATTTGAGAGGATACTATCTTCTGTTTTCTGTGTTTGAAGATGTGAATTCAGAGACTTTAAAATTTTGCTCTTAGATCAGTGAAAGTATCATTAAAGGCCTTGCTCGGTGGCTCAGTTTGTAATCCCAGCACTTTGGGAGGCCGAGGTGAGTGGATTGCCTGAGCCCGCGAGTTCCAGACCTGCCTGGGCAACTTGGCGAGACCTCATCTCTTCAATAAAAATAAAAAAATTAGCTGGGCGTGGTAGCGCACACCTGTAGTTCCAACTACTTGGAAGGCTGAGGCGGAAGGATTGCCGGAGCCCAGCAG
>NW_007248854.1:740796-755104 GCF_000164805.1 Carlito syrichta
CAGAGTGAGACTCCAACTCAAAAAAAAAAAAAAAAAGTATCATTAAAAAAAAAAATGAGACCAGTTTACTGTGTTTTATACGGTAATTCAAATTCTAGTTTCCCTGTAAGCTACAATTTAGTGTCTAAGACTGCTTTCCTTCTAATCCTGGCTTTACTCTCATTAGGATATTGGGCACTTCTTGTTGCTCCATTTTCGACCTCAGAACTACTTGGTAGGGTGATTGTGAGCATTAAATGGATTAGAGTTCACAGTTTTTCTCCTTTTAGCTTTTAGTGTCCTGGGCTGTTCTTTTCGAGTTTATGTCTGTATTGTTTATATTGAATATTTAACAAGATTCCTTCTCAAGTTAAGGTTAATTTTAAAATTTGATATTTACATTAGCATATTTTTGCATTTCTAGGTTAATCCTCGAGCACTGTTATTTGGTCATACAGCTTCAATCACTTGTTTGTCTAAAGCTTGTGCTTCCAGCGACAAACAGTATATTGTGAGTGCATCTGAAAGTGGGTGAGTATTTTCTTATTTACTTCTTTTTCTCTTAAATCTTTATAACTAGTACTAGTGTATTTATTGTAGGTAGGGAGGTATTTTCTTCTGGAGTATCTTCTAAATAAGTGCTTTTTGTTGTCTGGATCTAAAGGAAAATGTCTGAAATATGGTTTTAAGGATGTTAATTTCATCTCTGTTAATGATTTTATAATACTTTTATTGTAATTTATGATTATGTCTTTCTTTATCTTACTTTTGAGAACTCAGACTACTATAAAAGTTAAAACATGATCATTAATCTCCATGGAATTTTTATTGGGTCAGCAGACAATTTTGAGATTTTTCCTCAAAACCTGAGTGGTGCTGGGTTAGCAAAACTTTGGAAGATGAAGCCATGTAAAAGTTTATGAAATTATATTGATGTATGTTAATATACTCACATAACTACTTGTCTTCCTAAGTCTCAGACTATAGCTCGCTTTTGGAGAAGTAGGTTATTGAATAGAAGTTGTAGATCCTACGGTGTGAACAATTTTTAAAGCATTTTTGGTTCTTAGAAAATTATATATTTATACAATATACTATTGAAGAGGGTTGGAGAACTTGATGAAAATTATATGAGAAATTGGTCTCTCCGTATGTAATTCTTTGAAACAAAATAGACAACATCAGGTAAAAATATAGTACCTTTGGGTCAGTTAAGTGATAATTCATATTACAGTGCCTTTTTTTCCTTGAGGTTTTCTTCTTTATTTGTTTTGTTTATAGAGACAGAGTCTTATAATGTTGCCCAAGCTGGTCTTGAAGTCCTGGCCTTAAGCGATCTTCTTGCCTAGGCTTTCCAAATTGATGGGTTTACTGGCGTGAGCCACCACACCTGGCCTAAAATGCTGTTCTATATTGAGTGTTCTTTGACAAGTTGTCTTATACCTTGTGAGATATAGGAAAATGATACCCCAAAGAAAACCCTACAATAGCACCATCATTGCATTTTATTCATGTTTTCTTTTGTTAAATAAATCTTATTTCTTCAAAAGACAAGGCATGTTGACTTTCTAATTTTCAATGTTACGTCTTTATTATGAGGTATAATTTTTTTTGTACATGCACAATAGAATTACAATAAATACAGAATAAAAACTGGAATCTTTGTATTTGATTTGCAGAGTTTTGGAATTCAGTTGACTTTTGTGCGGTTTTTTGCACACAAAAAATGAAGTTTTCTAGCTACCTTGATAACAAATGATAAATATCAATAGTTTACATTAAAATTTTATTTCTGTTTCTGTCGCTTGCCCCTTGTGTGTTACTTGAGGGCTCTACTCTACTTTGTTATTATCTTTACTTTAATAGGTTCAGGGTAAGGGAGCAACCATGATTTGAGGCAGCCATTATCTGGAACAGAGGCTGAGGAGAGTTTAGAGGACCAGGCCTTAGATTTGGCCAGAACTTCTTATAAGAATCCACTAATCAAAAGGCAACCAGGGAGTGCAGTCTCATTATGGCCTCAGAAAGGATGTGGACCTGGTGGGAGTGGGCAGGTTGTGGGGAGGCTATTGGAAGACTGGGGATTCTAATGAACAGCAGTACTGACCATATACTACTCTTTCTGAGCTTTGTTAGTTTTAATGGAAGATTAATTCTAAGCCACTGTATAGAGTTGGACCATGCTTTTAAAAATTAGATTCGGAGCCGGGCTTGGTGGCTCAGCCTGTAATCCTGTGCTTTGGGAGGATGAGGTGAGTGGATTGCCTGAGCCCGCGGTTTCGAGACCCGCCTGAGCAACTTGGCGAGACCTCATCTCTACAATAAATCAAAAAATTAGCCGGGCATGGTAGTGCACACCTGTAGTTCTGGCTACTTAGGAGGCTGAGGCAGAAGGATTGCCTGAGCCCAGAGGGTCGACGCTGGGGTGGCTTTGAGTGTGCCACTGCCCTCTAGCCTGGGTGATGGAGTGAGACTCTAATTTAAAAAAAAAAAGTCAGATTCAAAGCTTGCTGTTATTTTGTTTTATAGAGAGATGTGCCTCTGGGATGTGAATGATGGCAGATGTATCGAATTTACAAAATTAGCCTGCACACATACTGGCATACAGGTTAGTATCTATTTTTTGTGTCTAAGTCAGCATAATTATTACAGATATACAGTTAAAAATATTTTTAAAACATCGAGCCTAGGCTGGGCTTGGTGGCTCAGCCTGTCATCCCAGTACTTTGGGAGGCCAAGGCGAGTGGATTGCCTGAGCCCACAGGTTCGAGATCAGCCCAGACCTTGTCTCTACAATAAATAAAAAAAAATTAGCCAGAGGTGGTAGCATGCGTCTGTGGTTCTGGCTACTTGGGAAGGCTGAGGTGGAAGGTTGATGCTGGGGTGGCCATTATCGTGCCTCTGCACTCTAGCTGGGGTGATGGAGTGAGACTTCCCCTCAGAAAAAAACCAAAAAATTGAGTCTATATTTTTATAATGAAAAATACTGGGGAGGTAATAGGATAAGTAGACTAGAATTGGAATAGTAAAATTATTCCTCTTAAGATGCACAACTGGGAACATAAGATGGAGAGGAGACGAATGGGGAAAGATGTTGGATAAGCCAGTGGCCACTGCTGCTTCTGCTGATGTGGGGTCTCTGGGTTCCCAAGTGAGAGCCGCTTCGCTACCTGGGAAAGTGTTCTAGAGCCTAAATACTGGAATTCTTCCCTACGAAAGTCTTTGTGATTCCATTTTTGGTTGACACAAATTGGCCGCTTTTAGGGCCATCTTTTTTTGTTTCTTGTGCAGTGGGTCCTTGGGCATGTTTATTGACTTTCCAAGTCTTCAGAAGAAATGACTATTTCATCTGCCTGGCTTCATATGTAGAGTATGACAGGAATTTGTAATTTCTGACTTACATTCCTGGTATTCTTTCTTTCTTTTTCAGAGTTGTCAAATTCTCTGTGCTTCAACTCACTCATTGTTTCCTGTATTGAGTATTGGGAAATTATGAGTTATATAGAAAATATCAAATTATGTTCTCAATGAGAAAGGAAAGGGAAGAGTCAGGAACTCACATCTATTGAGCAGATATCGTAGAGGCATTTCTCGTATTGTGTTTCATTTAACCCAAAAGCCTCTCACTCATACATGTTAAACAGACGTATATCGTTTTCCGTAAAGGAAGCTGAATCCCTGTTTATACTTGGTCATCAATCATCCTGCCAGATTTTCTTTGATCATGACTAGTAATTTGTAGCCTATACTCACCTATTTCTGTTTATTTAAAATTCATGTTATTTTTGTGACCCACCTGAGCTTCCCTTTTAGTTCGGTTTGTGAAGCTGATTTTATTCAGTTGTTTTATTAATTTATTTAACAGTCCTGTTTTGGATGCTAGATAGTTTTAAAAAGGAGGATAAGATGTTAGAAAAATAATTTTTGTTGGTTGTTTAAAAATACGAATACAAATTGATGTATGTATGTGTACAGACACACGTGCTATGTACCATTTAATAAACATCTAAAAATATCACCAAAGAAGTTGAGCATTTAGGAGAGTTTTGTAGTAACCTTGATGAATACATACTAATTAAGTTTCTAAATTAAACAGGAACATTAAAAAATCTTTTTCCTTTTGACGTGAATTTAGTTCTACCAATTCTCTGCTGGAAATCAACGAGAAGGAAGGCTTTTGTGCCATGGACATTATCCTGAAATCCTCGTTGTGGATGCTACCAGCCTTGAAGTATTATACTCCTTGGTGTCAAAGATCTCCCCGGACTGGATTAGTTCCATGAGCATCATTCGATCCCGCCGAACACAAGGTCAGTGTATTCTGCCCATTAGGAACTTCAACACCATGACTTAATGTTTACCGCACAGTTCTAAGTTCATCATAAATTAATAATACTGGTTATATTCTTCTATTTAAAAAATACCTGCTCCAGTAATTCATGGTCTGTTTCCTACTTCATAAAAACATCCTTGTATTAAGATTTAAAGTGTTAGATTATCTTCATTTTGTGGGATTTCACTAGCTTTCAGCAATCCTAGAGTGTATGAGTGATTTTCTGAAGTAGAGGAATAATAATATCTTAACCCGTGGGGTCACAGTGGGAGGAACTATAGCTTCACCTGTGTATTTCTTGAGTCTGGTTTTGTCACTTGTTTAAGAGGCACAGGAAGTGTTTCCACTTCATATGGAGGTAATAAAAAGGGAAGGGATTATACATAGTTGTGTTTAATGAAAATTCCTGGTAAGTGCCTGAGATGTAGCTGACGCTCAGTAACAGTGTTGAACCCTTTCAATAGCAACCATGAGAGCAAAACCAAAATAACCCAGTAAAAGAGCAGTAGTTAATGCTGAGCATTGAATGTATGTCCTTATTAGCCTTTTTAGGAGCCGTCTTTTTTCTCCCAAATGTCATGTTTGTGTGCTTTCTATAGAAGCTGATCTATAACAACTACCGCCATCCCCATAAAGACTTCATTTATTGAGTGTTTAAAGCATCAGACACCATACTAAGCATTTACATGTGATCAGTTCTCACGATACCCAGTAGGGTCGGTCCTGTTGTTTTCCATCATATAGAGGGTTGTGGAGTCTTTGCCTAAGCTCACAGAGCAAGAATGTGGCTGACTAGTGGCCAGATGGCCTCCAGAGTTGTGACTTGAACCGCTGTGTTCAGTGTGCCAGTTGTTAAACTTTAGGAGAGTTCTTCTTTGTAAGTGCTTAGGGTTTGAGTCAGCACATCGCTTCTAATCACCAGCTGCTCAGTGTTCAGCCAATATTTATTGAGTACCTACTATCTTCCAGGTGCAGGGGATCGAAATACTTAAGGGACTCAGATTCTAGCAAGGTAGAATGATATATAAAGAAGTAACAGTTCAGGGTGTAGAGTCTGCAAGGTGGAGACACAGCATAGAGAGGACGGCAGTGAAAAGGCTATGGGCAGTACGAAGTCTGCCCAAACCCGATGAAGTCTTAGCTAGGATTAGGAAGGTGTGGAGGGGTTTGGCACGGGGATTGAATCTGGCAGAGGAGATAGTCTGTACAAAGGTGCAAAATTATTAAAAATAGTACAAGTATGTGTGTAAACCGGGCTCGGTGGCTCAGTCTGTAATCCCGTGCCTTTGGGAGGCTGAGGTGAATGGATTGCCTGAGCCCGCGGGTTCGAGACCCGCCTGGGCAGCGAGACCTCATGTCTACAATAAATCAAAAAATTAGCCGGACATGGTAGCACGCGCCTGTAATTCCGGCTACTCGGAAGGCTGAGGCAGAAGGATCGCCGGAGCCCAGCAGGTCGAGGCTGCGGTGGCCGGGAGCGGCCGCTGCACTCAGTCTGGGCGACAGAGTGAGACTCCAACTCAAAAAACAAACAAACAAACAAGTATGTGTGTAAAATTATAAATGATCAATTATCTTTTTTGGGGGGGGCAAGACATATAAGGGATAAAGTGGAAGGGTATGAGCCTGGCAGAGTTGGCAGGGGAGAGGTCATGAGGGGCCAGTGTGCCAGTTAGGGAACTCACCCTGAGGATTAGGGGTTTGCAGACTTGTATGTAAAAGGCCTGCAGGCCATATGGTCTGTGTTTCAGCTACTCAGCTCTGCTGTTGCTGCACAAAAGCAGCTGTAGACAGTATGTAAGTGAATGAGCCTGACTGTGTTCTAATAAAACTTTATTTACAAAAATAGCCACAGGCTGGATTTGACCCATGAGCTGTAGTTTGCTGACTCCTGCTGTAGGTGATGGGCTGTCTCTGGTAAGAATGCTTGAAGGGGCTTCTATTTTAAACATCACCTAGGTGGCGTTGCTGAGAATGGTTCAGATGGGAGCAAACCAGTTAGGAGATCGTTGGAATAGCACAGCTGAGTTGACTGCAGGAAAAGCGTGGGTGGGCTCTCTTTCTCTCCACTGGCTGTTCGCCAGAGTTTTGCTTCTGAAGTTTAAGAAGCATTAGTGGGAAAGGCAGATTCTGTAGTCAAATATATTTGGGAGGTGTTGGGCAAAATAAAATTGAGCAGGTGTCGTTAATGTGGGGCCTTCGCAGATGTTTTTTATGCATATTAGAGAACGACTCTTTTATTCCTGAGCATAACAGTGGAAATGAGATTCAGTTTAATTTTCCAGGCAATGGGGAACTCATTGTTCATATGTTTGCCTCTACTACTAGTTACAATCAATGCTTCCTTTAAAAAAAGCTCTATATTTTTGACCATTGTGTACATTTTGAATTTTATAATGTGGAAGATATTCATTTTTTAATCTGCATTTGCCATTATCCAGTCTATGCATATTTGAGAATTTTTGATATTTTGGTATGTTGTCACAGCTTCTCTGTATGGGGTCATGGGAGTGTGGTCATCACTGCATTCCAATGCCTTTATGGCCTTGAGAACTATGCAGTATGATGAAGTTTTACTGAAAAGTAGCAGTTCTCTTAGTTGCAGTAATAACTAACTTTTATTGAGAAGTCAGTATGTGCTGAGTGCTATATCTGTGGTGTACCTTAATTTTTATAACAGTTTTTATTCACTGTTGTTATTCATTTGTTTGCTTGTAGATAAGCAAATTGAATTTAAGATGGTTAGTTCAGTTATCCACAATTCACTAGCTAATTTGTGAAGAAAAATGTGATTTTGATTTTAACATGCACTCTCCTCACTCTGGAGCCCACGTTAGGCTGCTTTCTAATGTTTATCCTCAAAGCTCACATATATTACCATGGTGCTGCGACTGGTCCCTTAACCCCCAAATTTTGAATTTAGGTTTTACATTATGTTTTTTTACTTGATCACAATCTATGGAGTATGTAATGTGCAATGAAATGGAAGACAAGCAAGATATGTGGGAAAGGAGGGGAAATAGAGGCCTTGAAGAAAGAAAGTGACCATGCTCATCTCTGATAAATAATTGAAAGCGGAGCATTTTAAAGAATAAAAGTTCTTTGTTAATATAGTAATCTAGAATATGTTAAATGATTGAAAAGTTGATTAGAAATAAAAAATACATTCAATTAACTAGAAATAATTCTCCTTGAATTTTAAGTTGTTGACAATCTTTAATAACCTGTGTTTCAAAATCAGGTTTTCATTTCATGAAAGAGAGAATTGTGCTTTTCTGCTAGTTGTAGAACATGTTCAATTTAAACTTAATTTCATTCAGGTGAACCATCTTAATATTTAGAAAGAAAGTGTGTTATGTTTGTAACCTGGACTTCTTGTCCCTTCCTGGTTCAGAGGACACGGTGGTAGCACTCTCGGTGACGGGCATCTTAAAGGTGTGGATCGTTACTTCTGAAATAAGTGACATGCAGGTGAGACAAGGGATTCTGGGAGTGAGTTCTCTGTTTGGACTCGTATTGTAGTCTGAAATTTTAGTAATGATATGCCTCTTCCCTTTTTTTTCTTAAAGGGGAAGGATAAAGCTGTTTTCTTTCTTACAGATACAGTTTAGCTTTCTTATAGAAGTCAGTATAGAAGATTCCTTAGTATGTTGTGTGTGTGAGTGAATTAAATTTTTTCACTTTTGATGGCAATATTTGCTCTATCAAAGATGTAAAATAGAGAAGCATATTGCATAGTATATGAAAAGGAGATATAATAAAGAGATGGGGTTCTCCTCAACTGCTTCTGTTTAAATTAACTTGAAGAAACAGGTTAAAAGCAAACCACCTCAAAAAATGCACACAGCTGTTTTTAGTCCTCTATTTTAGTTCTTTAAGCTTTATCTGTCTATTATCTATCTGTCTATCTCTGTCTCTATGAGAAAGATCAAATTTCTAACAGTACTGAGACTGCTCTCTTCAGTCAGGGAATTTTTCTTTCTTTTTTTTTTTGTTTTGAGTCGAAGTCTCACTCTGTTGCTCAGGCTGGAGTGCAGTGGCACACTCCTGGTCACCGTAGCCTCAACCTGCTGGGCTCAGGTGATTCTTCTTCCACCTTAGCCTTTCAAGAAGCTGGAACTACAGGCATGCGCCATCATGCCCAACTAATTTTTTTTTTTTAATTGTAGTGATGAGATCTTGCCATGTTGCCCAGACTGGTCTCGAACCTGTGGGCTCAGGCAGTCCTCTCGCCTCTGCCTCCCAAGCTAGGGAATTGTTAGGCATTGGATTTGAGAAAAGCTAGAGGAATTGATTCTTTTTTTTTTTTTAATTATTTTTTAAATCAATAGCATAGGGACCCCCTCTGGTCCCCTCCCACTGTGGGAGCTTTTCTGTCCTCTCAATAAATCCTGCTTTCTCAAAAAAATAAAAATAATAAAAATAAAATCAATAGCACATATGTCTACAAAAATTAGGATTAATGCAAACTTTTGTCATCTGCCATTGTCAGAGGGATGACATTTTGGTTCTCATCAGGATTTAAATCTTGAGTTTTGTATTGACTACATATGTGCCCGGCTGTTTTTAGCTAGCTGTATTTTTTCTGCTTTTTTGCTGCTTTGACTTACCCAAGGGGCTAACAGGGTAAACATATCAAGTGATGTCTTTATTTTATTTAGTTGCCTTTATTACAGTGTAATGATTTTAATTGATGACTAAGCTGTTCCCAAAGTTTTATAAAATGTTTCTCTTTTCAGGATACTGAACCAATATTTGAGGAGGAGTCCAAACCAATTTATTGTCAGAATTGCCAAAGCATCTCTTTTTGTGCATTCACACAGAGGTCACTTTTGGTTGTGTGTTCCAAATATTGGAGGGTAAGACAACTACATAAATAAGAAGCTGTATTTTTTACACTTTAAGAATTGGTTGATCAGACTTACAACATAATTTGAAGGAAGTAATTGCTACACAACTATTTTAGGCATTTGGAATTCATGTCTGGTTTTGATAATATATTTTGAGGAGTTGGAACTTGACTGTATATAGTTGTTGTTTTTTTGGTTTTGGTTCATGGAATAATTTAGTTAGTGACTATATTTTATTGGTCATAATTTCTAGTTTTTGTTACTGTTTTAGTCATTATCAGTGTAACATAAGCAGTGGTTGTGAATTTTCTATAGGTTGGACATTTCTTTGTAGGGTGTTATTAAACCTAATTATCATTTTTTTCTCTGGCTTCTTGGAGTTGGGAAGGTCTTCCCGTACCATTTCAGAGCTAATGATGGAAGAAATACATTACGTCCACATTGCCAGATGTTAATATTTCCATGATAGAAAAACAGCCAGATGTTTTGAGCACTTACTCTGTGCCTGGCACTTTCTTTAAAAGCTTTCCTTGCATTATTTCTTTTAGTTCTTACAACTCTTTGAGGGTAGTTGTGTTAGTTATCTAGTCCTGCAGTTCAGATGACCCCTTAGCAGTTGAAAACAATAAACATGTATGATCACCTAGTTTCTGTGGATCAAGACTCTGGTCATGGCTGAGCTGGACACCTTTGGCTCAGGGTTTCTCACAAACTGCAGTCAAGGTGTCTGCTGGGTGGCCATCTCAGCTTCCAAGTTGTCTCGTGTGGCGGGTGGCAGGCCTCAGACTCCACTGATGGTTGGCTGGAGACACTAGGCCCCTGCCACGCAGGCCTCTCCATGGGGCAGTTCACAACGCTGGTCTCCCTCAGAGCAAGAAAGGGAAGGTGTCTTAAGGCCCAGCCAATCATGGAACCAAGATCTCATCACTTCTGCCACATTCTGTTCTCTAGAAACAGGCGCAGAGTCTAGCCTGTACTCTAAGAGGGGGTCACACAGGGGTGTGAATTGCAGGATTTGTAATCAGTGGGGCCATCTTAGTGACTGCTTGCCGGAGCAGGAGTAGCTGTTTTCCCCATTTTGCTGATAAGGTGACTGATGGGACACACGTTACAGAAGCAAAGGTTCTAGAAGCGGTGGTGGAGGGCCTGAGTCACAACTCAGGTGGTCTGACTGCAGCAGCTGCTCTCATTGCTACTATGCTGTGCTGCCTCCCAGTTAGAACATGGAGTAGACCTCTCCTGAGCTTGCAGGTCAAGGGCATGAACCGTGGTACAAGGACTGACTTCCACGTGCAGTGAAAGAGAAGCAGCAACTTAACCCTATCTTTGTTCCTATTTTAGAATAGGTTAGAGAGGAACAGTCAGGAGCTGCTTAATTAGAATAGGCTATATAGGATCCTTCCTTTGCGTTAACACTTAAAACACATGCAAGTAGTAATAAAGACCAGAGCGCTGGAGATGCAGCGAAACGCCTGTCTCCTGCACACCTTCTCCCCCTGGTGCATGCCTTTCCCTCCCAGAGGGAGTATGTAGTATCAGTTTCTTGTGTGTCTATTATAAGTATTTTACAATTATGGGATGACAGCTTTTTCTTTTTTATTAATTAAGTTTTTTGAGTCAGAGTCTCACTCTGTCACCTAGGCTGGAATGCAGTGTCTTGATCACCGCTTACTGCAGCCTTGACCTTCTGGGCTCAGGTGACCCTTCTGCCTCAACCTCCCCAGTAGCTTGGGCATACATGTGCATGCTACCGCTCCTTGCTAATTATTTAATTTTCTTTTTTGGAGAGACGGGCTCTCACTATGCTGCCTTGGCTGGTCTTGGACTCTTGGGCTCAAGCAGTACTTTTACCTAGGTCTCCCAAAGTGCTGGGAATACAGGTGTGAGCTGCTGTGCCTGGCTGCTGCTTTTTTTTTTTTTTTTTTTTTTAAGCACATACATAAGAGTAAAAAGGCAATTTACATAATGAGATAAGATAGTTATGATATACACACATGATGAAGAATTTTCCAGTGCTTAAAAAATATTAACTCCTACAATTCAGGAAGAAAGATAGAGACAACTCAGTATAAAATTAGACAACGAAATTTTGCAAGAGAGGAAACCCAGATGGCAAATAAATGTATAGAAAAGGGCTTCATTAATCATCATATTAAAATGATATGGAGATAGAATTACAGCCTACCAGAATGACTTTTTGAGATATTTATTGCCATACATAAGTTTTCAAGTTTATTATTTATTTCCTTTTTTTGAGTTGTGGTCTAACTGTCTCACCCAGACTGGAGTGCAGTGGCACGATCACAGCTTACCACGCCCTCAAACTCCTAGGCTCAAGCCATTCTCTTGCCTCAGTCTCCTGAGTAGCTAGGACTGCAGGTGCATACCACTGTGCCTGGCTAATATGTATATGTATGAGTTGGAGTCTCGCACTGTTGCCCAGGCTGGAGGGCAGTAGCACGCTCCTGGCCACTGCAACCTTGACCTGCTGCCTCAAGCAATCCTCTGCCTCAGCCTTCCAAGTAACTGGAACTACAGGCACACACCACCGTACCCAGCTAATTTTTTTTGATTTATTGTCGAGTTGCCCAGGCTGGTCTCAAACCCATGGGCTCAGACAATCCTCTCACCTCACCAAAGTTCTGGGATTATAAGTATGAGCCACTGCGCCCATCACTGGCTAATATTTTGATCTTTTGTAGAGATGAGGTTTTGCTATGTTGCCCTGGCTAGTCTGGAACTCCTGGGCTCAAGCAATCCTCCCACCTTGGCTTCCAAAGTGCTAGGATGACAGGTATGAGCCACCACGTCCAGCCTTTCAATTTCAATATGGTCAGATTATCTTCTGTTATTTAATGGTTTTTTAAATGGTTGTTACATTTTTAAAGGTTTTACTATAAGCTGAGATTAAAAAAAAATTTTCATCTAATTTTTATGTTTTTTATCTTATATACCTTTGAATCTTTAATTTGGAACTTGTATAAATTGTGAGATATAGATCCAATTTTATTTTTATTCTAGATGAACCCCCAGTTTCTGATGCCACTTTTGGAATAGTTAATTTTTCTGTTGTTGTGTCTTGATAATATACAATATTTCTATATTTTGGGGATCTGTTTCTAGATGTCTTGATTTATTTTCCCATTCATGAATTAATACTATATATATTCACACATATATGAATTCATATATATTCATATATATTTATATACATATGAATTATACTATATATAGTGTGTGTGTGTGTGTGTGTGTGTGTGTGTGCGTTTTTTTTTTTTTTTAGAGTTGGTGTCTTACTCTTGTCGCCCAGGCTGGAGTGCAGTGGCACATTCATGGCCACCACACCCTCAACCTGCTGGATTTAGGCGATCCTTCTGCCTCAACCTTCCAAGTAGCTGGAATTACAGATGCATGCCATGCCTGGCTAGTTTTTGTGATTTACTGTAGAGACGAGGTCTCACCAAGTTGCCCAGGCTGATCTCAACTCCCCGGGCTCAGGCAGTTCTTTCGTCTCGGCCTCCCAAAGTGCTGAGATTACAGTAATAGTATATTTTTTAAAACTTTCATAGCTTTATAATTTGTTTTCACATATAATAGGGCTAGAGGGCCAATCCCCCCTCATTATTTTTTCTTGGACTTTTCTTTGCTATTATTATAGTGCTAATATTATGTACTGATACATATTGTAACAAATCATGTTGAATTCACCTAGGATTTGTTCTAACTTCAAGGCTCTGAATAAGCAACTTGATTGTTTTATTTAAAGAAAAGTAAATAGAAACTCTGAGCCATTGAGGAATGAGGACTGACTCATTCATTCCTTTCTGGGAACTTTTTTAACAACCTGGAATGTACTTTTATCAAATATTAAAGGTGATAGAACATTTCTGCAAGAAAGTATAAGACCAGAGGTTTTAGTCCTAGCTCTATGACTTACTGGACACATGACCTTGAGCAAGCGAGGAAATCCTTGTGTCAGTTTCTTGTCTATAAAATGGGGTGGTAGTACCTGCCTGTCTTCCTCCTTCAGTGATTCTAAGGGTCACATGAGATAGTGATTGTAAAGGCACTATGTAAACTTTAATGTGCCTTGTGAATCTTAGGCCATGTAAGGCCAGTGGTCTATGTTTCTGGTAAAAGTATAGGGACTTGCCTTTTATACGTGAGAATTATTAAGTAATAAAAATGAGTCTGTCAACTTCCTGTATATAGTATTTTTGAACACTGATGAACTAAAGCAAAGCAAGGCAATTCTCCCATTAAAGAGGAGTTATTCTGACGTCAGAATTTATTGTTGGAAATGTTAATGGACGTAGAAATGAAACAGGACTCAGAAGCTTGCCTTCCAGTGGCTGAGTTCCTATTCTTTGCCTTTCTTGGGTGGATTGCTTCCTCCTTCTAGATAAAAAAAAAAAGTCTAGATTGCCGTGCCTGTGTAGGGGAGCACCCTACTTCCCCTGTCATGGTTTTGCCTGTCCACAGCGAGGTTGCACACAGTTGGGGACCTAGTTGTGTTTTTCCTGTTGAAGGGGACCATCCATGCCCCAAGGCTTGCTGACAAACTGTCTTCGTCTGAGGCAGTGAACTTTAAAGGTCTGAATTTGCTAAATATATTTCCCAAAGTTTTTGAAAAATTTGAAATGTCACTGTATCTTAAATTGTAACAACATGGAGTAGCTTGTGAATTTCTTATTCCTTGTAGGTATTTGATGCTGGAGACTATTCCCTGTTGTGTTCAGGTCCTAGTGAAAATGGACAGACATGGACTGGAGGGGACTTTGTATCAGCAGACAAAGTAATCATCTGGACTGAAATTGGGCAAAGTTATATTTACAAACTACCTGCCAGGTATGCAATAAATAATAAATTAGAACAGTCATCAAAAGTAAAAGATTCAGAGTTTGGGGTACAGCTTGACCTTATGAAAATGGACATAGTACAAAATTTTCTTTTATTATAAAGATGTGGGGTACAATTCAGGGTTAGGTATACAAACGTTGTTTATGCAGGTACCCTTGTTGATGAGGTGTGCCCCTCCCGCCCCTAGCAGTTTCCCTCAACTGCCAATCCCACCCCCCTTCCCCTGACAGTTTCCCACTACTGCCTAGTACAAATATTTAATTTAGGTAAAGAACTTTATTGGTTG
>NW_007248854.1:755346-765102 GCF_000164805.1 Carlito syrichta
CCCAGGCGGGTCTCGAACCCGCGGGCTCAGGCAATCCACTCACCTCAGCCTCCCATAGCGCGGGATCATAGGCGGAGCCACTGAGCCCAGTTTAGGTAGAGAACTTTAGGACATCTTAGATTAGATCTGTAATTCCAATTTAACTTCTGAGTACACAAATTAGGTGGATTTTATTTGAAGGAGTTTTTTTTATAACATTAATTGTTTAGTTTAGCTTAGTTTAATGCTTACATTAAAGTAACTATTATTAAAAAAACTTTTCTTTGTCCATTGTAAAAACAAAAACAAAACGCTTGTCATATGCGAGGATCCAATATCTAATATATGCATTTTAATTGACTGTTGCGTTTTTCCCATTTTCAGTTGCCTTCCAGCTAGTGATTCATTCCGCAGTGATGTGGGGAAAGCAGTGGAAAATCTAATTCCTCCCGTACAACATAACCTCTTGGATAGAAAAGATAAAGAGGTAAAATCTTCAGGTATCATTCATAGTTGGTAGTTGCACTGAAACATTTTCACAGCTGTATTTGTTGTTGTCTTTTGTTAGCTAAGCATTTGAAAGATTCAGTCTACAATTCAAGGTTCTGTTACATGTTGTAAAATATTTTGATATGGTTAATTTAAAATTGGCTTTTATTTAAAAATACATAATATGTTTGTTGGATTTGGTGGCTCATGCCTCTAATCCTAGCACTTTGGGAGGCTGAGGTGAGAGGATTGCCTGAGCCCAGGGATTTGAGACCAGCCGGGGCAACTTGGTGGGATCTCGACTCTACAATAAATAAAAAAATCAGCTGGGCCAATTTCAACTACTTGGAGAAAGCTAAAGCGGGAAGGATCGCCTGAGCACAGCAGGTTGAGGCTGCGGTAGCCATGGTTGTGCCGCTACATTCCAGCCTGGGTGAGATCGAGACTCTGACTCAAAAACAAAGCAAAAAAAAAAATCCATAAAATAACATTCACCTTTCTTTAAGCGTGCTAAGTGAGCTTATGGTGATTGCATATTGGAATTGACTTTTTGTTAAAGCTCCTATTGGTGGTGTAAATTTATTTGATATACCATCATGCAGTCACAAACAGTGACTGAAGTAATTTTAGAAGAACACAGATAATTATGTAATAATACTGATTAATCATAGTTCATTACTTGAACAAGGCATTGCAGTACCTCCCAAAAATCATGTAGCATTTAAATAATTAAATACTAGAAATAAAAAATAAGTATTTTTTTCTCTATGAAAACAGAGGTTTATTGTGATTTCTCTAAACTTGCTTAATATCCATTTAACGTTGAAATGCAACAACACTTAGTACTGGGTTTTCAACTCTTTGTTGAATAGTAAGAAAGGAGCTTTGGTTTTGAAAGCCTGGGTTTTCACAGTTTTATCTTTCTGATCGTTATACCCATCTTTCTGTGGAGGGATGGCCAGGGGAAGGGAATTGTTTTTTCCAGCAATATATTGAATATGCAGAATTTATGCATCTGTATACAATTAAAATCCTCAATAACCTGTCTATTCTTTCTCTCTTAACTTAAACTTCTACTTATTATTCTTCAACTTAGGAAGTCATTTCCAGTTAACCTAAGGAAATGACTTGTATAAAGAAATACATAAACAAAAAGCATACATAGAATTTTTCTTTAAATATCAGCTCCCTAATACATTTTAAATTAAAATATATGAATTATGTGGTATGAAATACACATTGAAATGTAGAATATTGGTTATTATAGCTGCTGAAGCACATTCTTCTTTTTTTTTTGAGTTGGAGTCTCACTCTGTCGCCCAGACTGGAGTGCAGTGGCCGCTCCCGGCCACCGCAGCCTCGACCTGTTGGGCTCTGGCGATCCTTCCGCCTCAGCCTTCCAAGTAGCTGGAACTATAGGCGTGCGCTATCACGCCCAGCTAATTTTTTGATTTATTGTAGAGATGAGGTCTCGCTGCCCAGGCGGGTCTCGAACCCGCGGGCTCAGGCAATCCACTCACCTCAGCCTCCCAAAGGCGCGGTATTGCAGGCTGAGCCACCGAGCCCGGCTACATTCTTCTTTTTAAGTATGTGGCTTATCAATGAAAAATTTCAATAATTTGCAGGCTTTAAGTCAAGTCCAGCAGTTGGTTTGTGCTTAACATATATGGTTTCCGTTGGCTAGTGCTTTTGGTGAAAATTTCGTCATTAGATGATTTGTTAACTGTAATTGCCAAAACCAAAGACTTTTCAGGCTTCGGAGCTGTGTTTTAATATTTCAGTGTTTTTGAATTAATCCTCTGAACATTTAGGAGTCCACCACTATTTAGTATTTTCAGATAGTGCTTCACTGAAGGCACGAGAGCTTAAGCTAAAAAATAATGTTTTGGCCGGGCACTGTGGCTGGAGTCTGTAATCCCAGTACTTTGGGAGACCGAGGCGAGAGGATTGCCTGTGTTCGAGACCAGCCAGGGCAACTTGGTGGGACCTCACGTCTACTATATATATATAAATTACCTGGATGTGGTAGCACGCGCCTGTAGTTCAGCTACTTGGAAGGCTGAGGCGGAAGGATCGCTTGAGCCCAGTAGGTTGAGGCTGCAGTGACTGTGAGCGTGCCACTGCACTCCAGTCTGGGCAGCAGAGTGAGGCTCTGACTTAAAATAATAATAATAATAATAATAATAATAATGTTTCAAAAGTGAAAACATGCACAAGACCTCATGAATGGTTGTTATTCCTAGTGGTTTATAGCTAACAGAGGCTAGGCTCAGATTGATTATGTAACTTTGAACATGTAAAGTTTTTTGCAATTAGTTGAAAAACATACTAATTTTAAAAAATGGAGTCCTCTAGTTACACAAGCTTGACTTTAATTTTGTTGTTGTTTTTAATTACTAATCAGGAGTAGACAAAACCAGGATTAGTGCGTTCTCTCCTTTTAACCTTGAAAGTAGAGACTTTTCTTTTTGATAAAGAATGACATATCTCTGTACTATTTAATCGCAGGTAATCAAGTAAATTGCATTGTTGTGACTAGTAATGAATTTTTGTAAAGCAGAGAAAAGGAGTATAAATACTAATTTTAGAGAACGACTATAAATACAGTTTTTATTTTCTTGAATGTTTATGTCATACTTGATTTGAATATTAGTTGACATGTATACTAATGCTACATAAGATTACATTAAAATATTGCTTAATAATCATATTGCAAACACTTTTAAACTTGGGTACTGAAGCAAATTACCCACTGTCTTTGTTTGAAAAGATGTTAATATGTGAAATATTTTGATTGAAAATATAGCTAATGATATTTGAATAATTTTTTTTGGCAGTTGCTAATTTGTCCTCCTGTTACTCGGTTCTTCTATGGATGCAGGGAATATTTACATAAACTATTAATTCAGGGTGATTCTTCTGGAAGATTGAATATTTGGAACATATCAGACACACCTGATAAACAGGAAGGTGAAGAAGGTAATAGTAAATCATGTGTAGCAATTTCTTAATTCCTTTAACTTAACATCGTAGATATTAACCACTGAATAATGAATTCATAGTGTACATGTATCATTTTCTTCTAAGAATTATATTTGGTTACAGTTATCATTTTTGATATATTACTGATTCAACCCATGTTATTTTAATGTTTTTAACATGTGCAAATGTTTTTCTTCTGTACAAAACAAAACCTCTGCAGGGCCGGCAGTGACGATGTCCGTTAGTTTGCAAGAGGCATTTAATAAGCTGAGTCCTTGCCCTGCTGGGATTATAGATCAACTGAGTGTGATTCCCAGTAGCAATGAACCTCTGAAAGTAACGGCAAGTGTGTACATACCAGCACATGGACGACTGGTTTGTGGCCGTGAAGACGGGAGCATAGTTATTGTACCTGCCACACAGACAGCCATAGTACAGCTGCTGCAAGGGGAACACATGCTCAGAAGAGGTATACTGAAGAGCCACACGTCTAAAGCATGTTTGAGAACTCTGTCACCCTGATACTGAAAATGGCCCTAATCTTTGCTTTGATAAATACCAAGAATCGGTGTAGTTATTAGTGTGCTATATAGCCGATACAGTGCCTATTATTGAAATTAATACCTCATAGCGATTGTAAATAAAGAAGTAACTAATTTTCTGTCTTTAATATATGTTAATAGTTCATCTATTTTTAGTTATCTCTATTGAGTGCTAAACAATTACTGTATTACTAGTAATACTTTTAATCTTCTAGAATAGTGCCAGCCAATAGAAATCTAATGTGAATCATATATGTAGCTATATTTGTAATTTTCTAATAGCCATGTTAAAAAGTAAATTGAAACAGGTGAAATTGCAACAATAATATATTTTATATAACCCAATATAGCAAAACTATTTTCATTTCAACTTATTAATCAGTATGAAAATTATTGATGAGATACTTTACATTTTTTATATTAAGTCTTCAAAATCTCATGACTGTTTTAAATTTACAGCATGCAAGAATCGATTAGCCCCGTTTTCAAGTGCTCAGCAGTCTTAAGTGACTAGTAGCTACTGTGTTGGACAGAGTACTTTTAGAAGACAAAATTGGAAGCTTTTTTTGTGATAAAATTTGTAGCTATTCTGAAAATTCATGTTTACTTTTACTTGTTGAAAGTTTATAAGTCTTTAATTTTCCCATTTTAAATCCAAAACCTCATCCACAGGTTGGCCACCTCACAGAACACTCCGTGGTCATCGGAACAAAGTCACATGTTTGCTATATCCTCATCAGGTCTCAGCTCGGTATGATCAAAGATATCTCATATCTGGAGGTGTGGATTTTTCTGTCATAATTTGGGACATATTTTCTGGAGAAATGAAACATATCTTCTGTGTTCATGGTGGCGAGATTACTCAACTTTTAGTTCCACCTGAAAACTGTAGTGTAAGTTGATTTATATAAAAGATTATTTCACTATGGTAGAGCCAAGTTATGGTGCTATTAGGCATATAAGTGGAATTTAGAGTAACTTAAAAAGAAAATGTGACTAGAGAATTAACAAAACCCTTTGATTTGTAAACTAAAATAATATTTTAAGCTAACATAATATATAGGCATAGTTATAATAATTTTTTATTAGGCACATAGAAATAGAAGATGGACATGTTTTTTTCCTGTTATTAGCTCCTAAATGGCATGGCTTGTCTTTGAAACATAGTGGCAGTTTAGAAAATGGCTAGTGGTATCTCCAAAGCCTTTCTGTAATCTCATTATTTTGGGGTACATATGAACGATAGGACAATGAATGTATACTTTGGTAGAGGCAAAATGCTTATCAATAGAATTCATTTAAAGTAAAAAAAAAAAAAACAAAAACTATTGTGACAAGGGAGAGAAAGTGTAACAGCCCCGATCATGATTTTGGAAAATTTCATCCATATATTTGTGGAAGCAGATTGCTTTTTTTAGTGATGTGCTTTAAGTTAGGCTATGATGTCAAATAAATACTTAATACTTTTTGAAATATAAGATTTTAGGAGGATCTAGGACAAACTGATGGACCTAATAATTTCCTTTATTGTTTGCTAATGTGGAACTTGTTCATGTGAGTAACCACCTTTGTGTACATAATCGTCTTTCCCCAACACTCACACGTATGTATGTGTGCATGTCCAAACACACTGTCTTCTTGTACACATATTTCATGCTTATTATAATCTATTTAATGTCACCAGTTCTGGCTTTACTGAAATGAAAGATTATCTTACTGATGTATCTGATTTAGTGTTCACAAGTTGTCTCATTTCAAAACCCAGCAAATTTTTCCTGGCCTTTCTGCTTACTTAATCTTCTTGATGATGTATTTTGTCAGCCACGTTCTGCCAGTGCTAGATTTTGTTAGATTTGATCTTGGTGGCTTCGTAAGAAATACTAGTACCAATGTCTGCCATTATTTTTCCTACCAGATTTGCAAATTCAGATCCTTAATTATTCTCTTCCTTCTTTTTTATTGCTTCCTTTTTTTTTTTCTTTCAATTTGGATATTAGTTTCTTTCTTTCTTTCTTTCTTTTTTTTGAGTCAGAGTCTTACTATCACCCAGGCTGGAGTGCAGTGGCATGCTCATGGCCACCGCAGCCTCGACCTCCTGGGTTCAGGTAATCCTTCTGCCTCAGCCTTCCAATTAACTGGAACTACAGGCATGCACCACCACGCCCAGCTAATTTTTTGATTTATTGTAGAGATGAGGTCTCACTATATTTCCCAGGCTGGTCTCGAACCTGCGGTCTCATGCAGTCCTGTTGCCTCAGCCTCCCAAAGTGCTGGGATTATAGGCATGAGCCACCACACCCAGCGGATATTAGTTTTTTAATCACTATGAAAAATTGCTATGGACTTTATTAACTAATTTTGTGTCATATTTTAATGAAATCAATATCATTCAAGTTAAACTCACAAGTTAAAGCATTGTTATGACCTATATCCTAAATTTCATTTTACAGCAGATATTTCCTGTGGTGAAACATGAGAATTTCCATCTCTGAGTGCACATTTGTTGAAATATCTAATTTTTCAATGTTAAAATTTGATTTTGATAATTCTATACAAGTTTAGACAAACTATCTCTGATTTCATTGGTTTTTTTGTATGAACAAAACATTAAAAATAATGTAGAATTACATCATATTTTAAAAAAAATTACAAATGGCTGAGTATGGTGACCCATGCCTGTAATCCCAGCGTTTAGGGAGGCCAAGGTGAGAGAATTGCCTGAGCCCAGCGATTTGAATCCAGACCTCGTCTCTACAATAAATAAAAAAAAAAAAAAATTAGCCAGGCATGGTGGCATGCACCAGTAGTTCCAACCACTTGGAAGGCTGAGGTGGAAGGATTGCCTGAGCCCAGGAATTTGAGGTTGCGGTGGCCGTGAGCATGCCACTTTACTCCCACCTGAGCAACAGAGTGAGACTCTGACTCAAAAAAATAAAAGGTGGTTTGTTTGATCAGCTGAGGGTTTCTCATTCCAAACCTCTTTGTCTGCACTAACCTGTTTACATTCCGAGAGCAATTGAGATAAAATTGTTCCAAAGATAAGGGATATCTGCTCTCTCCAGCCCAAATCAGGGGTACTCTTATGTGATTATGACCCACAGTCACTTTAGGGTTCTCCCATGGGCAGGTGAAAAGAGGACAGAAGCTCAGAGAGAGATTCTCTTTCCTAAGGCCTGTTGCAGTAGCTTAAAGTACCCCCAAACAAATATAATAGGATGAAAAGTTTATATGTATATTTTCACAGATAGTTACCTAAAGCTGATAATTTCAAAATGAAATTTGCCACATTGGGGTTAGTTTCAGTATTAGAAAAATGCTCTTAAATCTTGATTCATTACGGTTTTTTTTACAGGTCTAAGAATTGCATTTCTAGGGATAAATAAAATACTTGTTTCCAAATAGCTAATTTACATGTGAATTTTCTTAGAGATCAACTGATTTATTAATTGTAATGATATTGTTGCTAATTTGAATAAAAAATGAGTCTATGAATTCACATAGGAAAAAAAAAAAAGACTCTCATGGAGGTTTTAGAGGTGAGACCTTATCTCTAAAAAAAAAAGAAAAAAGAAAAAAAAATTAGCTGGGTGTGGTGGAGTGTACCTGTTGTTCCGGCTACTTGGAAGGTTGAGGCAGAAGGATTGCCTGAGCCCAGCAGGTCGAGGCTGTGGTGGCTATGAGGGTGCCACTGCACTTCAGCCAACAGAGTGAGACTTCAACTCAAAAAAAAAGAAAAATTACAAATGTGATTAAAAGAAAAATTTGGAATGACTTATACAAGATCATGTTCTCTTTTTGAAATACGTTAATTACACGGTTTTTAGCTCATGTATTTCTTTTTTTTTTTGAGTTGGAGTCTCACTGTCACCCAGACTGGAGTGCAGTGGCCACTCCTGGCCACCGCAGCCTCGACCTGCTGGGCTCCGGTGATCCTTCTGCCTCAGCCTTCCAAGTAGCTGGAACTATAGGCGCACACTACCACGCCTGGCTAATTTTTTTTTATTTATTGTAGAGATGAGGTCTCGCCTGCCCAGGCAGGTCTCGAACCCGCGGGCTCAGGCAGTCCACTCACCTCGGCCTCCCAAAGGCGCGAGATTACAACCTGAGCCACCGAGCCCGGCTGCTCATGTATTTCTCTGTGAGTGTTTTATAGATTCTTTTAAAAAATTCAGGTGGGTATTTAATATAATAAACTGTTTCTGACCAATTCTATTTAACAATAATTTGTAGTGATTAAAATCCTATCTAACAGATATGTATGCAACTCAGTGGAGAATGGGCTCCCTACTAGGCTTGAGGGGAGCCAAGAGCAGTAATCGTCTGGGGAATGTGAGAAGAAGAGACCCAGATAAGGGAGTCTAGTACTTGGAAGGGAGTGCATTTACTATTTTTAACTTAACTGTTATAAGCTTAACAATAAAATGTTCTTGTTTTCACTCAAAAGTAATGATTAAGACAAAGGTACCTTATTTCACCTACGTGATAATTTGACTTTAAATAATGACTGCCTAGTATGTGTGTTTAAAGATCAAAGGACCTAAATGATTAACAAAAAGCAAAGACAAATTTGATATTTCCTAAATGCTTAGAAAAGGACTATTTTGCTGAGACTGGAGTTAACCACATCCTATTATAATGCTTGAATTGTATAATGCTTAACATGCAATTTATAATGTATAAATTGATTCAGTATTATAGTCCTTTTAGCAGAATATATTTTTATTTTTATTTGAAGTTTTGATTGAGCATTCAGTACATCAGCTATTTGTAGTTGAAAGATGATAAATATTTGTCAAAAGTAATGATTAAAGATAAATGCTGAAAAATTTGTCATCTTTTTGTATTAGACTGGAGTTTTAGGTTTTATCTAGGTAAATTCAGAAAGAAATTGAGTTTTGACTTTTTGTAATTATATTTACAGGAAAAGATATTCTAGGTGTGTTTTAAAAATTACTTTGTGAATAAGAATGTACAAGGGTGGCAATTTCTCCTTTATTTTATGGTCACATTTCATGTTTTTTAAAACATAATTTTTTTTAACTTTAAAATTTTTTATTTTAAAGATGTGGGGTACAATTCAGGGTTAGATATACAAGTGTTCATTATGCAGGTACCTTTGTTGATGAGGTATGCCCCTGTCCCCGGCAGTTTCCCTCAACTGCCAATCCCTTTCTTATAGTATTATGATAGTTTTTCAAGGCTCGTTTATGAGTGAGAACATATGGTTTGTTTCTGTGATAGATCACTTAGTATGATAGACTCTAAGTCCATCCAAGTTGCTGCGAAGTCCATATGTTTGTCCTTCTTTATGGCTGCATAATATTCCATTATGTATATATACCACATTTTTAAAATCCATTGCAGCTTTGATGGGCAGCATGGTTGGTTCTATATTTTTGCTGTTGTGAATAGAGCTGCAGCAAACATGCATGTGCAGGTATCTTTTTTGTAGAATGATTTGAGCTCCTCCGGGTATTTTCCCGATGGGGGCTTGCTGTGTCATATGAACATAATGTTGTTAATAAAAAGTGCTCAGCAAGCCGGGCTCGGTGGCTCAACCTGTAATCTTGCGCCTTTGGGAGGCTGAGGTGAGTGGATTGCCTGAGCTCGCGGGTTCGAGACCCACCTGGGCAGCGAGACCTTATCTCTACAATAAATCAAAAAATCAGCCGGGCGTGGTAGCGCGCGCCTGTAATTCCGGCCACTCGGAAGGCTGAGGCGGAAGGATGGCCGGAGCCCAGCAGGTCGAGGCTGCGATGGCCGA